>NW_010194302.1:1685-2425 GCF_000695765.1 Mesitornis unicolor | reverse complement strand
GAACACCCTAAGATGGGCACCCCTGGATGAGCACCCCTGCATTGGGATCCCTAAATGGGCACCTCTGGGTGGGCACCCCAATTTGCCCAGCACCAGTTCAGACCCTGCCATGCAGTCACCTCCAACGGGGGGAGTCCCCAGCGGGTCCCCATCCAACCAGGAACAGCCAAGGACAATGTGACAGTGACACCGGGGTCTCAGACTCGGGTGTCACCACCCACCTTGGCTGAGCACCCCTGGGGTGACACCGATGCTGGGGACACCCCTGAGGGCCAGGCCCTGGGTGATGTTGGCCCTGACCCAGGTGCTGGGGGTGGACACAGGCGCCGGGGGTCCCTCCTGGCTGTAATGAGGGAGCGAAGGGGCAGTAATTAATTACTGGTGTGGCCAGAAGGGGCCCGGCTGAGCCCAGACAAGGGAAGGGGCCCCAGGGTGTGCAGTGAGAGGGGGCAATAGAAAAAGCCCCCCCATTCATTAAGGACTGTGCATTACTGATCGCTGGACTTGGAGCTCAGCTCCTCCAACCCAGTCTGGGGAAGGGGCTGAGCTGAGACCCCCAAAAATCCTCCCCTCTCACAAACCACTCCATCCCTCCCAGAGCTCAGCATCACTGCGTGGGAGTCTCCCAACACGTGCCGGACCCTTCCCATTCATTTCCAGCCCTCGCAATCAGGGCCGGGGCAGGCTGGGATTATGAGGAATACTAATTAATTCATTAGCGGATTCACGGCCGGTCGCCC
>NW_010194302.1:0-1460 GCF_000695765.1 Mesitornis unicolor | reverse complement strand
CGGCGGGGGGGGCTCGCCGGCCACGTGCCGCTGGCTAATCCCATTGTGCGGGGGCTTCGCATCTGTTGGGGTTATTGGGAGGGGGTGTCTGTTTGTCCCCCCCTCTGGGATCACTGGCACAAGATGCTCGATCTTCCCTCTCCCGTCGCCAGCCCTCAGGGATGGGCACTGGGATGGGGAGCTTGGGGGGCAGAGAGTGGGGGGCTGTGGCTGGGTGCTAAGGGTCCCTGAGCCGGGCGTTATCATTTCCCAGCTGGTGAACTCCAAACTCCAAACCCCATCCCCTGCAGGTCCCCCCCATCTCATCCCTTCCCCCCATCACCCCACATCTGGCCCCCAGCACTAGGGACCCCACACCCATCTCAGCTCGGGGACACAACTTGGGTGCCCATCACCCTGTACATTCCCACCCCTGCCTGCTCGCCCTGTGCCTCAGTTTCCCTCTGTGCTGCGGGGCTCTGAGCAGTGAAGCCCATGTGGACAGACTGCACCATCCCCGTGACATCTGGAGAAGATGTGACAGGTCCTGAGCTCATCCACATTGGTCCCATCTGTTGGTCACACCCAGGATGTCCCTCACCCTGTGGCCATTCCCTGCTGCTCTGCAAGGAGATCTCCATCCTTCTCAGATGCTCCACATCCCAGGTCTGCATCCATGGGTTATGGAGGGCTTCAAGGGGGGACCTGGAGCAGGTCCTCACGTTGGCTGCAAGACTTGTCAAAAGGAGCTGGATTTGAGGTTCTCCACCTTGATGTTGCTCCACCTTAGGGTGCTTCACCTCAAGGATGCTCCACCACAGTGCTACATCCCGGGTTGCTCCACCCTAGGATGCTTCACCTCGATGATACTTCATCCTGAGATGTTACACCCGAAGATGCTCCATCCTGAGATGCTCACCTCAATGGTGCTCCATCCAGAGATGCCCCACCATGATACTCCATCCCAAGATGCTCCACCTCAATGATGCTCCATTCTGGGATGCTCCACCATGGTGATGTCTCACCTTAATGCTCCATCCTCAGATGCTCCATCCTCAATAATGCTTCACCCAAGGATGCTCCATCCTGAGATGCTTTACCTCAATGATGCTCCATTCTGGGATGCTCCACCTCGACGATGCTCCACCTCATTGATACTTCATCCTGAGATGCTCCACCTCAATGAAGCTCCACTGGAAAGGAGCTGAAGCCACCACTCAGCTGTCCCAGGCAGGGCATAACCTGCACATACAAAGGGGCAAAATTTGGGGACAATGAGACGCTCATCCCAGCGCTGTCCCCATGTCCCACCAGCACCCCCCGCCACCACTCCACACCCCAGGGTCTCTCTACATCCCTCGATCCCCTCTTGAGTCCCCATCCTCAGAGGGGCCGCAGCCTGGAAAGGGAGCAGAAGTGGGGGTAATTGCCAGAATAAATATTGTGAAAGCCGATTGCCGCCCCGGTGCCCCCCGCGCCCG
>NW_010194301.1:0-7651 GCF_000695765.1 Mesitornis unicolor | reverse complement strand
TATTTATTTCTATTTTATTATGTGTTAAATTGTAAGTATGTATGGTATGTCAGGTAGATTGCCTATGAGCGCATCGTTTGACAGATCGAGCACTTTATTCAGGAACCCAACATTTTTCTGTAAGTCATTCTTATGTTGAGTGTGTAGTGCCTATGACATGAGACTGATGCACAGGTTTGTACAAATGAGGGCCTTGATGTGAACTAAATGCAACAGTCTGTAATAAAACTGGAGTGCTGTACATCAGAACCTGGCTCTACACCAGGCTGTAGTGACAGGGCAGTGCATACTTTTGAGTACAGAGTAACCAAGGGCTGCCATCCCTGGGGAGGAATGAGATGAAGAAAACCAGAATACAGCCTTCTTATTTGGGGCTACATGTTAATGCCCAGATCAGAGCCAACCAGTCTGTTTAGACACGTTCCAAGGGCTGCTAAAGTCAAGTCAGGACAGCTCGAAACTGTACTGTGGACAGGGATGCAATAGGCTAATGGATGTCAACAGGCTTTTCAGTAACCATCTCGTGTTGCTTCAGAAAGTGCAGGTTGGTCTCTGGATGTTGTCTAATCACCGTGATCATTCTGGAAGCAAGGACTGCTGATACAGAAGCTGTGCTAGAGTGTCAGGAAACGACCATGGGGTAAAGGCATGAAGTATTGCTCATAAAATGCTGATAATAAATATCTGAAGTAAAACTTTACTTCTCACTGCCCTCTGAGGGAAGAATGGCTTCTTCCTGCAGGTGAGTGATCTCACGTGGGTGCACACTGGTGACTGATTCCATTTTGTAGTAGTTTTGAACCTGATGGTTTTCTGGGCTTCTACGTCCCAGCCATTGTCCTGTTCCATATTCCTCAACAAAAATGAGGCTTTTTAATAACCTAGTGTTTTAATAGAGAATTTATGCTCTGTCTTTAAGCTGCTGCTTAATCTTCTTATTGCTAGCCAAATAGACACTTTCAATGTGAGTTGCTTTCTCTGTCCCTCAGATCTGATGTGCCTTTCTTCTCATTTTCTTTGGTTTACCCATATGGTTTCCCAAACTGTACACTGTCTTCCAACATCAGTCAATTCCATATGCTGAAATAAATCTTCATTGCTCCTACAACTGCTCCCTGGAGTGGAATTCAAGGATTGTGGTTGCTGTACACTTTGGAGTTGTTACCATCTCTAACTACTAGCTCTGGCCCATGTAATGCATGCACCGGAAATAGAAAGGTTGTGCTTTATCTGAGTGGGCGCAGTCTACCAAGTGTTACAATTGCTGTAAATTGCTTTTTCCATATTTACCATTCTTGCAGTCATTGTTTTATCTCCAGATGTCATACAAAGATAGTCATCCTGCTGTCTTGCAGCTGACAAAAGGTATTTGACCTTTTTTTTATCATGTATTTTAGGATGAGGTAGTTCTGAACTACCTGGTTTTCTCCATTGACCAGAAAGGGAATTTAGCCCATATGAAGGCACCTGTGTTGGGTCAGCTGAGTCCCAGCCTGGTAGTGTGCTGGTCCCTTGTAATGCTTTAGGGACCTTAACT
The DNA here is from genome assembly GCF_000695765.1 of Mesitornis unicolor. Lineage (NCBI taxonomy): Eukaryota > Metazoa > Chordata > Aves > Mesitornithiformes > Mesitornithidae > Mesitornis > Mesitornis unicolor. Next base: position 6,114 of record NW_010194301.1, on the reverse strand, counting down.
ATTTGGTTACAAGGTGGAGAAGTAATATTTAAATAAAGGACACCAAAAGGACATGCACCAACTGGGATCTGTGCAAAGCAAGGCCAGGAAGAGCCAAAGCAGCCGAAGATGAGAAGCTGACTAACAAGTTCTTAATAGACTTCAAATACAAAAGAGAAGCATCTAGAAAGTAAGCACTCAGATTACTACGAGCTGCTATGGAAGTCATACAGAGGGGGAAAGCAAAAAGGCTGCTTCGCAAAATGAGGACATAATGAGGAATATCAAAGTTAATGAAAAACTGTCAGAAAGTAAGAGGTGGATCAAGAATTGGACCGCTACTTGGCGGAGTTGGAAAGGCATGAACTGATGGATCACCCTGAGAAGTTGTACACCCATCTTCAAACACTTTTATAATAAACTCCCTACTGGGTTTTTCATTATTTTCTCTATGCTGGTTTTTATCGGGCTAGTTAGTTTCCTCCTTACTTAATCATCCTGTATGGCCTTTTTGAGTATTGCCACATTTTATACTCCATACGTCTGCTGAAATTTCTTTGTTTCAAGCATTATTAAAAAAAAATAGTAAAATGAACAGTAAGTGGGTTGGAGATACCCTCAGGCAGCTCTTGCAGGACTCATGGGTGCAAGCTATCTCTGCCTGCTGATTTTAAGTCTTTATTGCTAACAGTTGCTGTTTAACATCCTATTTAGTTACTAATGGATTGGAAAGTGCTTTATGATGTGGCATAAGTACATCATTCTCCTCAAGACAGAGCCACAATATTTATTCAGCCCTTAGGCATTTTTGACTCTGGAGTTTGCAGGTGCAAAATTTCTCACTGAATGAGTGAATATTTTTGACAAAGCCCCATAACTGCAGTGATGGGTGAGGAGAAGACCTCAAGCAGAAAAGGAATCCCACACGGAGTAGCAGTAACACATGGGGTTTGCTTTGAGAGCAGATGGCCGAGTGCAAAGCTGAAAGGTTGTGGTGCTAGCACAGCCTTGCTATCAAGGAATGGGCACAATTAAGTGCAAAATTTTGTATTTATTTTTTTTTTAGTAAATCAATAACAGCAAAAACACTGAGGCAACTGCTGTAGGTCAAATGATTGTAGGAGATACCCTGGTCAATAGCATTAATTCAAATTGCAAGAAGGAGGGAAAGAACAGAGGGAGCTGAGATCAGAGAGAAAGCAATCAATGAGCACTTCAGAGATCAGCACCACCAGCACTTCTGAAACAAGACAAATCCAGGGGGGGAACTACAGGGAGCAAAGCCTCCTTTCACCAAGCTTTTGCCATGATGTTTTTGTCAGCTGAAGGAGGATCCAGTCCAGAAGTACAAGGGCAGTTGGAGGAAGATCCAAGCCTGTGTGTACTGTCCCTGGGTATGACAGAAGCCAGGTTACTGTGCTGATGTAGTGCTTGCCAAGTTGCCAGGCATATTAGTGAAAGCACCATGTTGAGCTAATGAGGCTGGAGAGCTTTGGGACCACGGCTGCTTGCATCCTACCAGCCTGAAGTGCACACACCTCTATAGTTGTGTCTTATGATCAAATTCAGCTTTTGGTCAAGACTGACATGGTAGATAGCCTTTTTGAGCTCACTTTGGTAAAGTGACTTACAAAAGGCGGAGGTTGCTTCTTGGAAGATCACGGCTTGGTGATGTGGGTAGCGACTGGTGGATTATCACTGTTCTAGAAAGCACAAAGTGAATAAGTACTGAGATAAAGTCTGAGCATCTCTAAGTGTGAGACCTGGGCCAACAGCCTCATAAGTCAAAAATACTCAGGCTAGCAGCTCTCTGGCTTCTCTCCCCAGTTGGTGCCCTGTCAGCCTTGTTTTCACCTGCCTGTACAAAATTTCTCCAGCTGAGAGATCCAAGATGAACCTGGGGATGCCTCATAGCAAATCAAAGTCAAAAGATGTGTTTTCATTTTATTCTGCTGTTGAATCCTCTCCCACACATTGTTGCTCCTCCCTCTGCCTATCCCTAGCCCAAATCCTCAAGGTCCGTAGTGCTGCCCTGCTCTCTCTACAGGCACGGTGGCAGCCAGCAAACTCTGCAGCTATTGCCTTCATCATTTTATGGGCAAGATTATTCCTTCCTGCAGCTCTTTTTCTTTTTGTTATGCAACTGTATTTTGTGACTTGCTTTGCTACTGAGCTGTGCTCGGCACCATGGCCTGAGGGGTAGCTTGAGAAGACCGCTGGGAACTCGCATGACTTCTGCTCCCACCTGAGGATGGGAGTTGGAGTTTGGAGAACAGAGGAGCTGTCATGGTCTGTGGCTTTGAGACTGGGGGCAAGAGAGAAGGAAGGAGATTAGCCAAGCCCAGATGTCCATCTTCAAGGTGAGCAGGAAGCCTGAGGCAGCCAGATCAGAGTGGCATTATTCATGAGGACTGGCAGATGTAGAATTGGAAATGAGCAGGAGTCCAAAGGGGATTTGGGTTTGTTGGTACAGCAGCTGGGACAAAAACTGGCAGTGCCACAGCAGCACGTGGAAGACGACCATCCCTGGGCCAGGTGGATGAGGTTTTCCTTTGGGAGGGAGGTTTGTTTTCCAAGCACCCTGATCCCTGAGTGCAGGGTTGGGGACAGGTGTTTGTGACCTTATTCCCAGTTCTGTCACACCATTTTACAACATCGGGCACATTTCTTTCCCTGTGGGTAAACTGCAGCACTGAACAAGTAAAGCTGACACTGTGCAAGGGGAGTTACGAGTGTTGATATTGTAATTTTAAGAGGCTGTAGAGTACAATAATGAGACCCACTGGAATTTAAAAACATTATATAAATTTGTCTTCTTCCAAAGCACAAAAAGCTTTACTGTTTTCATTGTGCGTCAGTGAGTTTCTCCAGAAATCTGCTTCCCCTTTCTCCAAGTGGCATAAATATGATTTTGGAGAAGTCTGTGCTGCTGACCTGGTTCTTCTTCACTCATGACAGCTCCAGGAACGGTCTTATAGAGCTGCTTGTACAGGGAGCCAAAGGAGCTGGGGACCATCACAGGAAACTGTTAGACCGTGGAAACATTTTCAATGCTTAACCTCTTGACGCATCCTGGGGCTTCCCCATGCTTGAAGGCTCACAAAACGCTTGAACGAGAAGGGAGATTTGCTTGTTTGTTTTTCCTTGTATTTTAAATCCTCTCTGGGCTCCAGTTGTGCTGTCAGCACCTCAGTGCTGTGGCAGCAGGAGGGACTCCTCTGACAGCTGCGTAGCTGGAAGGGAGAAGCTGCTTTGCACGTAGGGAAGAGCACGGTGTCTTCTAAGCCCTCGCAATGTTAAGTCACGTGAATGGCGGTTCAGATGTTTCTCACCCCTGAGCTCTCCCTGTCTCCCACTTCAAGTCCTTCCTTACAGCTCCCTCCTCCTGTGCTGGAAGATCTGTGTTGTCACAGAGAGAAAAACTGCTGGTTTTATTAAGGGAGGGAACGTGAACCAGTGCCAGAAGGCAGCAAGAGGATGGGTTGGCTGTTCAGAGGGGCAGGGAAGGTGGGGAAACCGCTTCTGAATGTGGCTGTACTCTGGCCAGAAGGAGCTGGTGCTGGGGGCAGGGAAAGAATTTATTTTTTGGTCTAATAACTCTGGATCTTAGGCTCTGCTGAACGTCAAACCACTGTAGCCTTTGGGTGTCAACAGATGGGCAGGGGCACGGCCAGCCCATTGCCCCTTTCATCAGCTGGGGCACTCCTCTGTTCCCCAGAGAAGACATGTCATGCTCAGCGCTACCATTGCTGCCGCTATGTCTGGTCTGTTCTGACACTTGCACCTTGTCTGCAAGCGCTCAGCACGCAGCCACCATCTGCAGCACGAAGGGAAGGTGTCAGGGGGTAGACTTTGGACAAGAGCCACCGTTTTCCTTTGCCATCATGGCTTCACTGCTATTGTCTGAGATACCCTTGCCATCAGGAACAACAGCTAAACCTGCATTTCACTGTTACTGTAGGGTGTGATAGCTGGTATGGTGCCTGCATGGACCAAAGGAAAAGTGTCCCATATCCCAAGTAAGCATTAGGAGCTTATCACTCCTATACAATAACTTGCTTTTGTGGTGCTTCTCTTCTTCCTCTGTCAGCCAGCTCTGAATATATTCAAAATGTTGCTAGGCAAATACTCGGCCTCAGTTGCTGCTCTGACTGCATATACGTGCTTCAACTCTGCCCCTCGGTGTCCTGCGGTCTAGGGAGGACTCTCCACTCTCCTGGCAGCACAGCACAGCACAGCGCTGCCCGCCTGTTCTGCTCCCTCTTCTTGGTAGCAGGGTCAGGCTGAACTGTCCAGCTGGGCTCTGGTGAAGCTCCACGTCTGCGTGGCTGTGACAATAGGCTGAAATGTCAGAGTAGCTTGTGCAGACGCATACAGGATGACACTTCATGCTTTCTTCTCGTGCGCTCAATCAGCTGCACGATAGCTAAAGGTTAATGTTTGTGTGGGCACTGCGGGGCTTGTGTTTGCAGCCCTGCTCAGGTTAACCTGGTATTTACTGCTGCTCTGCCAGCTGCTCTTTCAGACTCCTTGCAGCTTCAGCAGTTATCGTTGCTCTGATTTATCTTCAGTCCCCAGTGTGAATGTTTCCTTTGCAACCATATCTAAGGCGTTGTTTTTAGTGGTAGCTTGTTGTGGACCAGAAGATGGTGGCCAACAGCAGGAAGCACTGTGAGCTGGCAGGTTGCGTGCTCTGACCCCCCAGCCATGAAATGGCCCTGCAGCTCCTCCCTTTTCTTTGTTATTCAATGCTTTCTATTTATCCCTTGTTCTCCAAAAACATAGATGTGCAGAGATCAAATGCTTTTCAGACTTTTCTTAGTTACCATGAAAGCTAAAATGCTGTATTTTTAACAGAAGCCATTATTTAACAGAAAGCATTTGTATTTTTCCAGGACCTGGGACCTGTGACGTTAATTACTTTCTAACAGTGGCATTCAAAACACAGCAAACCTGGAACATCGTTTGTTTTCCTGCTCAGTAGCCAGAAATCTGAAGCGTTTGTGAGACTCTCTACTCTCATCTGACAGTTCAATTTCTTTGTGAGCTTGTTGGACTCTTCAAAACGACAGGGTTGTCCAGCTTCTAATGGATATGGAGCTTTTCCTATACAGCATCTTGTCTGGTCTGCTCTGAGAACATGGGGTCTCAAAAGCCTGAGATAACAGGTAATTTATTCTGGCACTTGCAGAGACGTCTGGGGTGGCTCCTGCTGTCACTGCAGTCAGTGCTGTCACACCAGCTCTTTAGGAGAAAGGCCCCTGGGAGACAAGCTGGGCTGGGGCTGAGGACGCAGCACTGTGCTTTGAACTTGTCTCCTTCCAGGGATTATTTTCAGTACTCCAACGAGAAGAGCCTCCTTTCTGCCTGCGCTGAGTCAATGTGCTCCTGGCTTGGCTCAGGGGCTGCTGTCTTCTCTCCTGATTACAAGAAGTGAGTCTGATATATGGAACCAGGACTTGTAAGAAAATCAGCACAGTTGTTACTTCAGAGCAGACTGTGGTGGTTTCAGTAATAGTTGTGCTTTTGTGTCACTTGTAAAACCTTTACTTGCATGGCTGCTCTGGCTTTCCTGGCTTCTGTTGTGCTGCTTCAGATCTCACTTGCACCTTCTTGCTTTGTTTTCTCCGTTCTGCCTGAATCCCAGGGCCAAATTAAAAGCAGTGTTTCCCTTTGTCTGAACAAAAAAGAGAAGCTGGGTCTCCTGAACATGTTTGACAGAGGTGATAAGTCTTCTGATCTCTTATTAACATTTTGCCTGGTTCAGCTGGCTTAATTAGCCTTAAATTAAATGTGTCTCTTGCGGTGTCTAGACTGCATCTGCCCACGGAGATAGCAGGTGGCTGCAGAGCATCCTGAGTCCCAGTGGCAGTGGCCAAGAGCAGTAGGATGCTGTAGTGCTGGAGCATCGCTGAGGACCTCCACAGCCGAATGACACCGGGGGAGAGCTGTGCTGAGCACGGCTGGGTGCCAGGGGTCCCCTCGGTAGGGCTGCTTCGCTCGTAACATCGGCCTGATCGGAACATGTCAACCACGAATGAGCTCAACTTTCTACTCTGCCCTGCGGGGGTGGTTGGAGATTTTAATTTAAAAAAAAAAAAGAAAATGTTTTTTTTTCTTCTTTTCCATGAGCGT
>NW_010194300.1:22336-34433 GCF_000695765.1 Mesitornis unicolor | reverse complement strand
AATAATAAATAAAAATATATATATATATATTTTCACACAAAGAAATTTCAGGCTGTAGTAAGATTGTTGATGGATTAAATCTTGAACCCAGTAACTTGGTGGCAGCAGAACATAAAGCCTGAACTCTGTTTGGTGTTAGGGTCTGCATTTAAAATTATTTCAGACCTGGTATTAGGGTGCATTAACTGCCATTTCTTATCCTAGAACAGTTCTAAGAGCTGAATACCTAAAGCTTCTGATATGCCATGGCAAAGGTGTTCACACAAGACCATGAGCCTGTGGTACAGCTTTGGGAAAGCACTTGTCATCCTCCACTTTTCCTTATTGCTATATGTGAAAAAAAAGGGAAGGTGACAAGAAGAATAGGCTCAGCAGAGAGAAGTGCTATGGGTGCACATACTGGCCTTGATAGGGTTAGGACCACAGATGAGAGCATTTGTAGGAGCCACATGCTCACCTCTATATGGCTCTGAAAGACTTGGCAGTGACACTGCCATGCCTCTGTGTAGAGACAGAGTAGTTTTCTCAAGCATCCACTGGTATCTATAGTTGGAAACACAACTCTTTACAACTACCTGAAAGCAGGTTGTAGAGAGGTGGGTGTTGGTCTCTTCTTCCATGTAACCAGTGACAGAACAAGAGGAAATGGCTTCAAGTTGCACCACGGGAGGTTTAGATAGGATATTAGGAAAAATTTCTTTACTGAAAGAGTGGCCAAGCACTGGAAGGGGCTGCCCAGGGAGGTGGTAGAGTCCCCATCCCTGGAGGTGTTCAAGAAGCACCTGGATGTGGCACTTGGGGACATGGCTTAGTGGGCATGGTGTGGTTGGGTTGAGGGTTGGATTTGATGATCTTAGAGGTCTCTTCCATCCTGGGCCATATGGATCTTTGCTCAACCTACTATGGAACTCACATTTTACTTATAGCCAAGGGGTCCTGCAACACTGGAAAATTATTTTAGTGTGTGCATGTACAAATGTACTGTGGTCACATCCCTGCCTCTGCTTCCCAGACTCATCCTGTTCCCTGAAGCCTCTCACACAAAAACATTTCAGAGTACTGAGGATGGGTTTGTGCTGTGGATTGTCCCTTGAAATATCCGCCTTTGATATCAACTATTTAAGGATCACAACAAATGCCCATGTGACTTGGCTTGAGTGAGAAATAAAAATTTATTTAAGGTTTTATTTCAATGTTAACCAAATGCTTCTGGCAAAAACTTAAATTAAGAAAGGGATAAATCATGCAGTAACCATGGATTAAAAAGAAAACCCTGAATTTTCTGATCAAATCAGTAGTCCCTAGAAAGTAACAAGTCACAGAAAGAAGAGCTGAGTGTTGGAAGTCATTAGTTTTGAAGATTCTCAAGGGATGAAAGCTATTAATAGCAAAAGATAATTTGTTATGACATTCCTGACATTGTCTATTTTTGCATGATTTTTTTTCCTTTTGAAAATCACTCTTAGTTCAGAAGTCTGAATTAATATTCATTAAAACAATAGTTTTAGAAGGCTGACATAAAAATGAAATATCTTTTCGCAATAAGTTCATTAATATTTTGCAAAATCTGCTTTGTTCCATTTTTAATCCTTTCAAGGATGGTCCTAGTCCTGTTCATTTGTGTTATGAAGTAATGACAGATTTCTTATGAAGTCTTTATTGGTAGATCTGCTACAGCCATGGGGAGTGAAAGGATTTTAATTTCTAATTTCTCCTTACTGAAGTGGTTAGGAGTTAAAATCCACTCTATGTTATAGCATGAATGGTTCTGCCATCAACCAGGTGGAGACTTACAGCTTCCCTAGAGCCGTAACAGAAAACAGCCAATGCCACCTTTTTGTTTAGTAAGTGTTTCTCTGAGCCTGGGTTTTCATGGGTTTTACTGTATAGCTCAGAGAATTATGAAATGAAATTTGGTCTCTATGGCTTTTCAGTCTCAGAGAGGATCAGACTGATAATCTGTGGAGGGGCATGATCCTTGCCCCTTTAACTTAACTTTAACTTAAAACCAAATGTAAAATTTGCCCAGGCTTGGTTTGCCTTCATGCTCTGAAGACTGGTTAGGAAAATAGCAAGAGTAAGATCCTGATAGGTCTTGTTCAACCACGAAGTGATGCCCGACCACTTAGGGTAAAGAGTATGGGCTTGGTACCTAAAGAGCTAAAGGGAGGGAAAAATATGTATAAGTGAAAAAGAAGAGGTTTTTTCCTAACTTTCCTGTGTCTGACTCTAAAATGCCTCTATCTGTGCATTTACTAATTCATAACAAACCTTTAATAATGCCCTTTCAATTTTCTGCTGAGCATGAATTTCACCAACTCATTTTTCTCTACTTACAGTGAATTTGTGCTGGAATAACACGAGGCCGTAACAACTCTTGATCCAGGCTGTGTCTGGATTAGCTAATAAGTCCATGAAACAAATCCTATGTTAGGAATAAGATGAAATCCTGCTTTGTTTACCTTCTTGTACATGAAAGAAGCAGAGAAATTCACTGAAAACTGAAGTCAGATGGAGAATGTCACAGCCAGTGTCCAGGTAAATCCCTCAGTCTATTTAGGAAGAAAACTTGTTACTCTACAGGTTGCTGTAACTTAGCAGAGACATAAGCAATTTAATTTTCACACTAATGGGGCTAAGCAGTGAAATACATTACCTCAGCACTAGGAAGATGCTAGCAGTGTACAAAACCATGGGTAGGTGGAGAGGTAGCAAATCTGCAAAACCTATTATCTGCAACACGTGGAAGAATGGTAAGTATTCACTGGAAACCCAGGGGATCTCGTATGTAAAAGGTATTATGTGTGTGCAGCCTCCATGCAAGTAAATAAGGTGTTACCTTTTTAAATTCAAAGTGCTTGCAGCATGGTCTGGAATTTTAATTTGGAAAATGGGAGATAATGGACAGGACAAGAGGTCTGGTGGGAAGATTGCTGCTTCCCAGTGGCAGCAGTGTCCTGCTGTTCACTTGATTCTTCACTCCAACTGTGAATTAGGGACAGTAATGATGCCACTAATAAAATATTCCTTGCCAGGTCCTGAGGGAAAGGACCACAAGGATCATCTAGTCCAACCTCTTGAGGTATAAGTATAGTTTAAATGAGATGAGTCAGCAGCCTGTCAAGCTGACTCTTAAAACTGACCAGTGTAGGGGAATTTACCACTTCCCCTGGGAGACTGTTCCAATGTCTGATTGATCTCATGGTAAAAAAAAAAACCTCTCCAGGAGAAACTTGTGTCCATTACCCCTCATCCTTTCCATGTGACTCCTTGTGAAAAGGCAGTCTTCATCATCTTGGTAGCCACTCTCTATGGGTACACGTCTACTGGTACATGTCTACGATGTCCTTGCTGATTTTCCCAGAGGAGGCTTTATGCAAGCTCTGCCGGTTTCCCAGGCTGGACAGATGCACATCCCACCTGGACACTGCTTGAACCTCCAGAGGTGACATGTCCTGGGACTGCTGGAGGTGAGACCATTGGCTTCTCTCATCTCCATCTTCACAGGAGACACCACCTTCTAACCTTCTAACTGGTCGTGTGTCTGCTCCAGAGGTTATGGCACATCCTGGCCCAAAAACTGAAAACAGAAAAGGCTCAGAGTTGCTTTTGACCAAGTTTTCATCCTTCAGCTCTCTAACCTTAGCCAGTCATTTTACATTGGAAAACTGCACTGCAACTTTGGGATGTTTTCCTTGGCATTGTGCAGGAGTTACAATTTTATAGCTTTTATTCTCTTATTTCCCCCCCTCTCAGCTTAATTATACCAGAAAAACAGGGGGCATAGAAAGCAAACAGGAAAAAAAAAGCCCAGACTCAAGTCCTCACCCACCCTCTGGCTCTCTCTACAGAAAAAGACACATTATTTTCCCTTCTGAAAAAGTAATTTGATGACAGTGGCCTCCTAGAAATTACATTTTCTGTTATCCTTGCAATCACTCCTTTGGGCTGAAATCCCAGTCTGTGACACCTCCTGGTACATAACTGTGAGCTCCTCTTTGTCTAACCCTTTATTACCATGCAATCATTGCTCTTTGCTGGTGCCCCCTTTCCTTACACCTCCAGTGAGATGAAGCTCCAGCCAGGTTTTCTCATCACAACACCAAGCCTACACCAGTTTGCAAGTTCAGTCATTATGGCAGAAAAAGACACAACCTCCTGGGCTTTCTCTTTGTCCAGGCACTGTCCAATGCTGTGATAAAAGACCAAAATAAATATAAGTCTTCATTTAGGAAATGACAAAGAGATCACCATTGGGTGACTAATGCAGGGTAATCAGAGCATTCCAGCTGCAGATGAAGAGCAGGAAGTTACAGGAGAGGTTAAGTAAATACAAAGTGGTTTTCTTTGGCTTGGTATAAAATGGTAATATGATGTGGTACTTGAGATACAGAAAAGCCCTACACCGGTGATTCACCTACTGGTGTACCAGGAGGCACAGCACCCTTGAAGCCCTGCCTGGCCTCTCATTTCTCACCCTGCTGCCCCACACAGATATCTCAGACACCCTAGGCCATCTCAGGTGGCACTTAGCAGGTATGTTTAGACAAGCTTTTGAAATCTAGTTCATAAGACAGCTCTTTTTGACCCACAAGTGTCTGAGCCAACCCCCAAGCTCCTGTTACAGCAGGTGGGAATATTGTTAATACAGCACATGGGGCACAGGGAGCTGCCATGGTCACCCAAAGCCAAAACACCTGCATGAGGTGTGCTCAGTGCATGGATGAGACCTCCACTGCTTACCATGCAGATGATACACCAGCTCCTTGGAGACACCAGCATACTGACACCTCAGCTTGTATGTCCTTCTCAGCAAGGACATGTCCCATTGAAGAGGTGTGAGTTTGACCTGTCCTTGGACAGGGACAGGAACTGGGGTGATCCTGCAGTGGATTTGAGTTGTCTCCCTAGGCTAGGAGAGAGGTGAGCCAGGAAGCCTGCTGCATGGTCATACAGCAACAAGGCACTTGGGAAACCACCGCACTTCTGGAAGGCCACTTTGAATCCCGTGCAGTGAATGCCCTCTCTATGATAACACCCACACATCTTCGGCATGATCTACACAGTTTAAGGTGAGTCTTTCTCATGATTCTAGATACAGGTGTCAATCTGGTGCTGGCAAATGAAAGATTCTCGTTTCAATATGGGCACAGATGGGATATGTATAGCATATGCGAGGCGTATACAGACACCGTCATGCCAACAAAATTGTCTGTAAACAGTAACATAACTGAGCTGAGACAGTTTGATTGTTTGGGTTGTTGATTCAGATAGGAGCAACTAATAAATAACACCATTCAGGATGATGCTGGTGAGTAATTGATAGGGAAAAGCATGTGATCCTTCCTTGCTGAAACAGGGATCAGGAGGTCTGATGTATTTGTTTTTGAATTGACTTTGACTGTGCAGTCTTTCAGTTTTATGCTGCAGATGGGACTGCTTGTAATCATTTCGCAAGGAGCCTGTCCCATATGAATCATAAATGTCTTGTGGCTGGAAGCTAATATCATTCAGAAAGTGTGGGAAGGGCTGATTTATTGGAGGAGTCACATGATGAATTTTAGGTCTGCACAAGCTCGAGGCTTTCCTTTCAATCCTCAGCCACACAGCGAGTTGGAGGGGATGGCAGATTGGATCTGTTTTATTTTACATCTCTGCCTCTACGAGTTGAGCAGGAGAGGGAACAACATGCATCCTAGAGGATTTAGGTTGTTGGCAACTCTGATAAAAGATTTTTACGCAGCTGTTTCTTTCTATTGCTTTGCAAGCAACTTCCCAATAATTGTCAAAGCTGACCAAAGCAAAAACGCTTTGAAAGCCTGTGTACACCAAGAGAGGGAAGAGAGTGAGGATGAGAAAGCCAACTGTTGTTAACAAGGTAAAGGTTAGCCCAGAGAACAGCACAAACGTGGAGACAAATTGCCAGTCTCAGATTTTTATCAGTGAGCGTGTAAAACATGCAAAGTGAGTACCTAATAAAATGAGAAAATGCAAATCAGCAAAGCTGAAACAAAACCTTCAAGCAATGTTATTGATTACAGCATTGGATGTTTGAGTTGTTGTTGTGTGCTCCTTCTCCAAGGCAATGAACTTTGCATGTACAGGATGAAGCTCAGGACCTGTGCAGCAACATCTCTTTCCCGCTCCAACCCCAGGACTGACTATTTTCTGTGCAGACTCTTATGCCTTCAAACCATTTAAACTTTGCAGCATGGTAGCAAGGCACCTACACTGTTTCTATATCCAGCCCTTGTTCTAGTCTCAATAAGCCTTTCTGCAGATAAAGCATCTCTCCCCTCCTCTAAGCAGGCACTAAATCATCTTGTCCAGTCAGTTGGTCCTTATTGCTCATGGTGTCCTGTGAATTGACTTCTCCTTGGAAACCCTGACAAGTTCAATCACTATTTCTCTGCATATCCCTCTCTCTGGCATTCAGTCTCTTCACATCCTGCTGGAAGGATCATACCCAGTTGGGTTCACATTCTGTGCACTCCCAATAAAAACCCATGCCCTTGTAATGGGCACGTTCCTGTGCTGGAGGAGACATCTCAGAGCTGCTGTAGGCTTGACATAGGAACCTGGTGTCTCTGTTCTGGAGTCAGGCATAAGGGAAATGAAGAGTACAATGCTAAGCAAGGATCAACAAATAAATATAAACTTTCTGGAAAAATAGAAATTGAGGATATATCCATTTCAAAGCCAATCCTTCCCATTCTCTGGACATACCCTTGCCTTTGATGACCATTTTTACTTTCAGTTGCAATGAACACCAGTGTAATGTGGCTTGGGGAGGATGTGGTCTTAGCAAACTCCTTATTTCCTGATGGAAGAAGCTACTATCAGTTCTTCAGATGACAACTGACTCCAAAACTCAGGAGAAAATACCATGAATGTTTTAAAGGGAAAATGTGCTACATACTGCCTAGAGGAGAGAGCTTTTTTGAAAAAGCTAAATTTCACTTTTTCTAAAGAAATTTATTTGTCAGACAAATAAAACTTTGCTTTATTACACATGAAGAAAAGGAACTCATGTGCCCAAAGCCCATTTACCTTTTCCAGTGCCATGAATGGGTCCAATAAAATATACTGTCTTTAGTTGGAAGCTGCACAAGCCAGGCAAGCATTTTTATGTCAGTATGTCCAAAGCTGATGCAGAATTTAGAGCATGAAGTCTGTGTTTTGCTACGTGCTGGCTGGGCAAGTTGGAGGAGAAATATAAGTACCATGGTCACAGAAGTGATAGATATTGGCTTCATGGGCTGCCAGTCTCTCATAAGAAAAGCCACCAAGAAGAGTCCTGTTGGGAGCTGGTGTGTGGTACTCAGGTCAACCAGGAGATGTGCTAAACAGCTTTCATCTGTGATGTCTACGGGAGAAAAGAAGAACCAGTAAGGATCCCCCATTTTTACAAGCCCATCTTTGCAAGGTGTTCACGGTAGAACTAGAGTCTGTAGACACTTGCAGAAGTCATCTCAGCCTCCTCTACTGACCCATAAATGCTGGAGAAATTGGGAAAAGCAGATGGAAGCACCAGGTAAAGAGCTTCCTGTTGATTTGACATAGGAGTTATTTTTAAAATATTTCTTTTTTTTAAGAATTAAAAAGGATAATTTTTAAAAATGAGAACTGAGGTTCTGAGTCATCAGGAATGGCATTCTGAACAACTTGTTTACCTTCAGTCAAAATTATTGCCTCATTTAACCCAGTTTTGCAAATAGCTTCAGTTCCTGTGAAATTCCCTTTTGGGAAAGAGACATGAATTTGCTGCCTATTGGAAAAACGTCATGTTGTTCTGGTTCAGTGACCTAAACTGATTTGGTGATGGAGCTGGATATATAAATGGTACCACTTGCAGATATCCTTGCAGAATGGAAACACTGCCCACAAAAAATATCAAGAGACAAGAAAAAGCCCACTCACTTAATTTAAAAAAAGCAAGTGAAAAAATAACAGAGATTTTTCCTCTTTGTATTCTCATACACACCACCCTCAAAGAAATCCAAAACAGCTTCAGTAAAAAATGACTGTTCTTCCCACTTGTTCTTTTCCGAAGGAACATGATATTGGGTTCAAAAGCTTAATCTGTGTCTTCAAAGCTCTCAGTGGGTCAGATTTAAGTTATCGAAACAGAGAAGAAACAAACTGATGGCTGTGGTTAACTCTTCTGCATCGATGAAGCTATGGAGGTTTCTGCAGTGTATCACAAAATCACAAAATGTTAGGAGTTGGAAGAGACCTCGAAAGCTCCCCCAGTCCAACTCCTGCCAGAGCAGGATCACCAGACCAGGTCGCACAGGAACACGGCCAGGCGGGTTTTGAATGTCTGCAGAGAAGGAGACTCCACAACCTCTCTGGGCAGCCTAGGCCAGTGCTCTGTCACTCTCACAGTAAAAAAGCTTTTCCTCATGTTCAGGTTAAACCTCCTATGCTCCAGCTTGCACCCATTGCCCCTTGTCCTGTCATTGGACATCACTGAGCAGAGCCTGGTTCCTTCCTCCTGACACTCGCCCTTTACAAATTTGTAACCATGAATGAGGTCACCCCTCAGTCTCCTCTGCTCCAAGCTAAAGAGACCCAGCTCCCTCAGCTGCTCCTCATAAGGGAGATGCTCCACTCCCTCCATCATCTTTGTGGCTCTGCGCTGGACTCTTTCAAGCAAAATGAGGATGTATGGGTGTACGAGTTGTATGGAGGACTTGACACCGGTGTTTGCACTCAGCAGCTGGGCACTGCCGGCCGAAATGGCTGGTTTGGTTCTCTGGGACACAATTGTGCCCAGGCAAAGCCTGCTGAGGTCCAGGAGAGCCTCCCCATCCAGTTCAAGTGGTATTTGCAGAGGACATGTCTTACCTGTTTTGAAACAGCACATATACACTGAGAAATACACAAGCACCTGTAAGGACATCTACAAAGTCAATTAACTCTGCTATGCACTCAACTCCACCGGAAATCAATGGGAATTAAGCACTCAACCTACATGGGAATGTTTAAAAAATCCCATTAGGTACCTCTCTGTCTGCACGCTTAGAACCCAACACATATTTGGCCAATAGCATGGAAAAAATGTACATTATTTTTGGATGACACTGTGTTTGTTAGCCACCTCTAACAGGGGCTTGTTGTTAGCATAATTTACACAGCTTACACCTCTGATGTCTGTGCAAAACACAGGTGGGCAATACTGACCCAATATTGTACACTAGGTTTCAGATGTGAATTGAACTATAGCCCTCTCATACTATGATTTTTTTTGGTATTGCACATGGAAAAAAGAGCCCACACCATGTTAGGTGCTAGATGTTACACGGATGGCCACTGACAGTAGTTTGTACCTCAAATAGCCCTCAGTTTACGTGGTCAAGCTAGACAAATGCAGGGAGAAACTAATATAAGCACATGAGAAAAGAAACTTCTTTGGAGTGACATCAGAAGTCTACAGGTAAGGTGGGAAGACTGCACAGGAGTT
Organism: Mesitornis unicolor; assembly: GCF_000695765.1. NCBI lineage: Eukaryota > Metazoa > Chordata > Aves > Mesitornithiformes > Mesitornithidae > Mesitornis > Mesitornis unicolor. The sequence continues at coordinate 24,967 of NW_010194300.1, read as the reverse complement.
CTATTGCCAATCCAGCACTTAATCTGGTTGCTGAATGTTTCTTTGTCTGTACAACACTTTTTAGCCATGAGACATCTTAAGTAAACAGAAGGATCAAAAAAAACTATACATGCTCCTATACATACAGGCAAAGAAGTTGAAGGGTAATAAAAGTGACCACTAGATGTTCAGAGTGAACTCCAGCTTTCACTAGAGTGCTGCTATTGTGGCAAAACAGCATAGGACGAGTAGATTTGTGTTTGGATTTTTTTTCCCCCCAAAAGGTTACACAATCCTTTTGTTGAAGAAAGGCTGCTCTAGACTTGATAACTTACCTGAAATACCTGCACACCTTTACAGAATTGAAGCCAATTCCCACCTGGTTGGTGGGCAAGGAGGCTTGCAGGGATCCCTGGGAGATATAAAACCATGGCAATCACCATTTCTCACAAACAAGCAAATGGGCTGATCTTGTGGCCTGCATTAGTTTGGCTGCATACTGCTCCTGAATTGGCTTAGATGTTGCCTTGCCTTTGCACTGGGAAGAAGCAGTCTCTGTTTGGGACATCGGAGGTGGTCAGTCAATGTATCAGGACGCGCTGGTTGACACAGCAGTGGATCATTTGCCTCTGGCTGAACTGCTGAGCTGTCAGTCAGCAATCACTGAGCATCCCCAAGGTCAAAATGAGTCAACTACTAAATCACAGGCAAGACAGCTGAAGGACAGTCAGAATTTCTGCTGTCTGAATGTGCTTTCAGGCTGGATGCAGCTGGCCAGGATGGGGATGACCCAGGTTAACCACTAGTCCCTGCTCAGCCTGGATGAGGCAGCTCATTAGCCACTGCGCCAATAACCAACACAATGCTGCGGGGCCCTGAGGAAAGCATCCCTGCAGGGTGCAGGTGCTGTTTATTATGACCTTGCCAGCAGCTTTATAATTTGTCATTTTTCCACCTCAGAAGACTGAATCACTCGTTTGACATATGCCAATATCCAGAGTGCAAGTAATTGGCTGAGCCTTTGACATGACCCCTCGCAGCCTGGGAGCGCAGAGGAAAGATGTGTCAGAAGGGCCGGCGGGTTCATTTCGCAGCCTTTGGAGACTGCTGAGCACAGACACCCTTGGTGGAAGCTGGCTCCTTGTTAGCAGCTGGAAAACTCATTAAAGTTTTATGAGTTCTTTTTTTAAAGCTTTGGCTTCTCATAGGTTAAGGTCACTACAGCACTGCTTTATGGTAATTATACTAATCAGAAATACTTTTTTTCTATTACACTAATAAGGAAGTGGAGAAACTTAAGAAACCAATGTAGAATCCAACAGGACTACCCAGATGATGCATGTTTTTGTTTTAACTACATATTTTGCTGTCAGTCCACAATTTATAGAAATACTCTATTTCTTTTCCAAAAGTTTCTCCTGAGATGCTTGTTATCTTCCAGCTCTGCAACATTAAATGAGAAAGGGAATAAAGTGAATAGCTTATGAAAAGCTGAAGGATTTATGTGAAAACTTCACCCTCATGAACCTACAATATCCTTTCCACATAGGGGAAATACCATTTTCTGGGTGAAGAACTCACAGGCTCACAGCATGTTAAGAGTTGGAAGGGACCTCGAAAGATCATCTAGGGACACTGCCTATTTGCTTTGTTCATCCTTGTGACCCTCATCTGAAATTGGACCTCCACCTGACCACAAAGCCAGGTTCTCTTTTTCTCTCTCTGGTCCTTAGGCCATGCTGTACTCTATGCCCTGGAGGTACATCCTCCCTTCTTCCAGCATACAGGGGGCCTTGATCTTGTGTTCCTTTTTCCTCATCCTCCAACAGGCTGCTGCCAGGTTTTCCAGGTGGCTGTTAAGAAAGACAAAACTTCATTATGTTCTTTCCTTGTGTTTTGACTTTTTAGCCTTGAAAACTGTGCTACCATGGTCTGGTGGCCAGCACTGTCCATGTGTGCTCCACCAGAATGGTTATACTGATACCCAATGTGTCAGATGCAGGGGATTTTTACTGCTATCTGCTAGGGGTTGGATCTCAGTCCAGAAGCAAAAGATGACAGAGGAGGCTACAAAACAATGCATTTAAAGTGGAATTTGCCATTCAATACAAGCCTTCATAGTGATTCCTCTGTACCAAACCCAGTTCCTAAGCTGATATCCGTACATCCAAGGAACTGCAGTGCAGCACTGCTGACTTCCCCAGGGAGCAGGAGGAGGCAATTTGTCATCTCTACTGCAAGCTTGGACTGCGGCTCTACTGCAAAGGAGAAGGGTGAAAAGATTTAAATAGTGTCAGAAGGAAGGGATTAGTCCAGATCCAAAGTAAGCTCACAAGCCAGTTGGCACACGCATTATCTGCAACACTCAGCACTGCAGACATTTTCCTGGAAGAGCTCTTACGAATTCTGTTTCAAGTACTTAAGTGTTCATGGATGTTCACTTTCACGATGATTCACTGAAAACAAGAAGCCTTGTTTTCTTCCTACACAATGTGCTATAAATCAGAAGTAACTTGACCAGTTTTCTTCAGATGCAGACACACACCTACACGTACACACTTGCAATTGGACATGTGTGTATATGTGCATACCCCATAACATAAAAAACACACACAGAGGTTGTCAGCCCATCATCTCCACAACCATTTTCCT
>NW_010194300.1:19490-22305 GCF_000695765.1 Mesitornis unicolor | reverse complement strand
TGCTGATCCAAAAGCTACATCTAAATCATCCCAGACCTATGCTGAGAATGATTATTTTGTTGAAAGGGACATGGGGCTTTAAAAGGCATCACAATGTAAAGGAGATAGTTTAGCCTAGATAGATGTGACTTCATTCATCTTTGCACCCCTGCCAGGAGAAAGTAAAGGAAGAAGCTTCTTTTGAAGACAGGGGGCATGAGCATGCAGACACCTGAGGTGCAGCTGAAAAAAATACAGCAGCCAAAACTTGCTCATGTTCATTCTTCCCTATTGTTAGTGGAATGACTGTCAATATAATTACCAGGATAACAGGATAATTCAGGTTGTAAGGGACCTCAGGAGGTCTCTGCTTCAAATCTCCCACTCACAGCAGGCTCACCTATGATTGCAGAGCAGGTTGCTCAGGGTTCTATCCAGTTCAGTCCTGAAAAATCACTGGAGATGCAGATTGCACACCCTCACTGGGCAACCTGTCCCATTGCTTGACTCCTCCTGAGGAAAAACTTCCTCGTTATATCTGATCTGGTGTTTTCTTGTTTTTACTTATTTCTGTTGTCATTGCTCCTCCTACCACACACCATTGTGAATGGCCTGGGCTGGTCACCTCAGTAACCTCCTTTGGATACTGGCAGGCTGTTATTAGGTCCACCCAAATCTCCTCCTGCCCATGCTGAACCAGCTCCTCTAGCCTCTCTGCACATGACAAGTGCTCCAGACCTGAGCATCTTGGTGGCCAGTGGCTGATCTTGCTCTAGTTTATCAATGTCTTCTTGTACTGGGGGGCCCAAACTGGGCACAGCATGTAGATGTGGTCTAATGAGTGCAAAGTAAAGGGAAATGATAACTTCCCTCAAAACAGCCCAGACTGCTCTTAGCTATCTTTGCTGCTAGGCCACATGGCTGGCTTGGTTTCATGTCAACATCCACCGAAGTCCCTGGGTGCTTTTCCACATGGTTTCTCCTCAGGCAGTTGGTCCTTATCTTTCTGAAAGGGCACATATGGCCAAGGAACTCCCTTTTGCTGTCCAAGACATTTGTGGATCATCTCAGTAGCTCTGCTCACAGATATCCTGACAAATCATCTAGTCACTAATAAAAGACAGCATGAAAACCACTCGCAGGCCCCATGGACTTTGGAAAGGGACAGTACCTTTGGAGGCCAAACACCACTGGGGGCTATGATTGGTGTGGAAGGCAGGGAGGAGACAACTCTCTGAGAGACATAACTCCAGTCTGTGAAGGTGTAACTGAAACTGAGATAAGAAGCTGGGTTTGACTGGCAAATTTGTCACCAGAAATGGGAGCGCCTCCCTATAGAAAACCAGGAACCTTGGCCCAGAAGTGCACCTAGGCCAGTGCTTCCCTGTACGCTCCAGTTCCCACCCTCTTGTCCTCCTGGGGCTTTGGTGTCTGAACTAGGATAGTCTCTGAAGGGTGCTTAGGTTCCCAGGGAGCCATAGGCTTGCTTGTACGTGCCAATGAAAATTTGGAAATGCTCGTACTCTTGAGATGAGGGTATGTGGTTCATTTCCAGTTCAGCCAGCATTTTTATCAAAGGCTACCCAGGGAAAATGGAAGCTCTTCTTTATTTTTGTCCCAGGTGTTTTTCTCCTGGGATGATTTCCACCCAGTTTAATTCAAATGAATTTGGTTCTGAGCAGCCCCATGGCTTGATCCCACTCCATACTTTGGGATGGCAACAGCAGGTGCCTTGGCTGGTGTTTCGAGGAATGGTGAGCATTTTGTCATCTGAGCTTGGATACACCAAATGTTGCTGATGACAGAAGTCAGCTCTTCACCAGTGGGTCTACAGTACAGCAGACACAAGATTATCACCACTGCTATCAGTCAAGAGAACTGGCAACATCTTCCAAACTCCTGTGGGTGAGATTTGCAGAGCCAAAAAGGTTATCTCCTTCAAATAAAATAAAGAGTACAATATTTTTCCTCTTGAACCATGCCTAGTAGTAGAGAAAGCAGAGAGCCCCTTGTAGCCTTATTCCTTTAGGCAGTGCAAAATTTACTGGCTTCAGTGCACCTTGCATCAGACTCCGTACTGGAAGAAAAAAACCACCACAGTCCCTCCCAGCTCACTCGGCTTACTAGGTCTCTCTATGCTCTGTCTGCAGCTAATAATACCTTGTGAAAGCAGACCCTGTGGTTGAGTGTCTGTTGTCAGAGACATAAGTTCACTTCAGCTGCCAAATTTCTTTTCTACTCAGACTTGTCATACAACTGGATTTGATTTGGGCAATATAGATTTGAGGTCAGATATATGGATTGCACCACAGTCCTTCAAAAGTTTAGTTGTCCAATTCACTGTGTCTAGAGAAGACTAACTTACTTCTCTAGCCACACCCTGGGACTAGAAAAATGCATGGCTAACAGCATCTAGATCAGGGCTGGAAAGATCTGGCAATTCTTCAATTCCACTTCTGGTACCTGGACTCCTTAGCTCTTATGAAAAGCATGAAAAAGACTTTTTACCACCCCCTTATTTCTTACTGACTACAGTATTCCAGTCCATGTCACTGGTGTGGGATTCAGGCTACCAAATTTTGCACTGTCTGTCTCTACAGAGAGCTCCAGCTGAGACTTCTGAAGGGCTACGTAAAGTCAAGTGAGTTCCACCAGAATTGTCTTTGGAAGAGCAGTATCCTCTGTCTAGATTGTACTTTTGCTCCATTTACAGAACAAGTCTCTCCTTCCAGTGACTGTCACCCTGGTTGTCTATACTGCCCCTGAGTCTCCAGTAATTGCTAAGAACTAGATGGTGTCAGGTCCATCGGAGACACACACCACGAAAATGGTTCTT
>NW_010194300.1:0-19459 GCF_000695765.1 Mesitornis unicolor | reverse complement strand
GAAGGAAGGAAGGAAGGAAGGAAGGAAGGAAGGAAGGAAGGAAAGAAGGACAAGGATAACAGTGAGTCCCTCTGGATAAGCACTCCAAGGGCAGATGCAGTGATGCTTGCAAAGTTATGTTATGTGTCTGTTAAGAAATAGAAGATAACCCACTACTGGGGAAAGAAAACAGTGCAGTGAAAGTGTTGCTATGTTGCTGCATTGCACTTCAGAGCTGGGTGCATGTCCACAGCAGTGAGGAAAACTAAGGATGAACCCTAGCTCTTCCAGCCTGAAATGGGAAGGGCAGGTTGGTTTCACAGCTAATATGGGTCATGTTGACTCATAGTTATGGTATTGAGTAGGATTACAGCACCTACATGAAGGATACAGGCAGACATGAATGTAAGGAAGCAATAGGATTATATTGATCAGTTGACAGATTGGGGGGAAGAGAAACAGCCTTCAAAGCACTATTGCCATAGAGACTATTTTCCACTCCCTGTTTCTGTGGCAGCTTTCATCAGGAGGTCTTGATGGCCCTATGGTCTGCTTGATGTGGAGAGAAAGGGAAAGATAGGAATTGCCTCTTTACTGGGAATCAGAAAGGGATACTGAGAGGGCCTGAAGCCAAGTCTACTCACACCAGTTAGAGTTCTTCCAGAGACTTGATGTACGCCAAGAAAATTAGTGGTGATGACCTTACAGAGATCCTGCAGATTGTGGCTCAAGTTGTGGCTTCAGAGGAATTAGAACATGAGCTCCAGGACACAGAGACTCCACTGCTTGTTGCCTACCAGGAAGTGCAGGTGCCCACTGAAAGATTAGGCACTCTACAAACCAGTCAAAGTTTGTCTACAGGGCAGCCACATGCAGAAAAGCTAGAAGAGCTTTGGATCAGGCTCCATCCAAACTCAGATCGGACACCTTCAGCTGATGTACATGATATTCCTTTCTCTAGCTGCCACAGAGCAGTCACTTCCTAGGAATTTGCCTGATATAACTTAGACCTTGCCTTTCTTTCTCAAATCCTGGCCTTTATGACCCCCTCATATGTGCTGTGTTCAGTTACACACCTATCTATCTCCATCCTTCTTCCCTGTTCTGCACTCTCTGAAAAGACTAAAAAAAACCCATCCTCAAAGTATTTTTTCATTTCTTTTGCAGGGTTGATCTGAAATCTTGCTCTTACAAGGCTGGTGGTAGAAATTCAAGCTCGATATTCATCACAGTGCTCTAGAGAAAATGGGCTGTGGCTGTCAGTACCTCAGGCATGACAGACCAGAAAGCCTGCATGGCAAAACAACTAATTGGAAGAAGGATTTTATTTTTTGTGAAAATAAACTCCTGGTAGCAACAGTAACCTGCAACTTCTGACAGTATCTTCTGCATTGCAAATCCCTTTTTCACCCCAGACTGGCCTGGAGATAGAGCAAACACAGAGGTACTCAATCCACATATTTCTAACCCGTAGATATATCTGTCCCTTCAAACACAAAACGCCAGGAGGCTGTTCATCGCTACTGCGAATAAAAGCACTGGCACAGACCTTGCTCATCAATTTTGTTTCCCAGCTACCATGAAGATGGTTTGCATCACTTTGCAGATCTCAGGGCGCTGGCAGCAGTGAGTGGCATAGGCAGGCACATTTCCAGTCCTATTCGTATCTCTGGGATCTATCACAGTTGGCACGCCACGTGGAAGGCCATGTGAAGACTCTTCCCTGCTCCTCCTCTTTGGCAGAGATGAGAGGTCTAACAAGACAGAACCCCAAATCTGCCTTCTCCCTCCTCCCTCCGTTATCTCATTGAGGCACACGAATCCAAATGAGAGTTAGGAGGGAGAAAAGTTACAAAATATTAATTTCTTAATTTAAATCTGCTATGCGTTGCCAATCAGCCCAAAGTTGAACATGATCAAGCTGTTAGAACAGGATGCCTCCAAAAGCAGGGGATTAACATCAGTGCCTTCCAAGATGTTTTCCAGCCCTGTGTAGTCCTGAAAACTACAGAGGGACCAATTTAAATCTGGAGATTTAAATCCAGCTTGTGCTGGAAAGTCCCCTAAAACATGTGACGAAAATTCAGAATAAGCATGCTAAAGTGGAAAGTGCAAATCATTTCAGCACTGGTGAGATACAGGAGATGGAGAATACATTACACAGCTTGCTTTTTCCTTTCTGCTGCTGTGAAGGCCAATGGAGGGAAGGGGAGTGCAGAGGGACAGGGATCCAGCGTAACACCATGAGCTGAGAAGGGAAACAACACATCTTACATTTTGATGTCCTCTTGATCAGATTTTATAATGAGATTGTTCTTCTCTTTGGCTTGGGTTGGACTCGATGATCTGAAAGGTCTATTCCAACCTAAATGATTCTGTGGTTATCAAACAGGATTTATTTCCCTGATCTTAGATACAAAACCACTCTCAATATAGGGAGTCTTCCTCCTTTCCAGAGTAAAGCAAATGATGCCTGGTTTTATTGAAACCAACCCAGAGTAGTGTTTATTGAAAATATACAGTATTTTTGAACATCACATAAAAAGCCTGGTAGATACAACTGCTGTAGTTCAAAATGATCAATAGATAATCTTTGTGCAGGATATAGCACTATCCTTACAATGCAAACATCCTCTTCTTATTATGTTTACAGCGCTTCCCTTTTATATTTTTTAAACCCAGAAAACACGTTCTGTTGTTCTTCCCCATCCCAATCCTCTTAGCTGAAAAAACCCAAAGACTTTCCAAGAGCTACTTACATTGTGTCAAACGTGTGGGGCTAAGAGGAATTTTATAGACCTATCTAGAGACAGTGCTGTCCTTTTCAGTATTTTGTGTATGAACAGGGCATGCTTCTTGCACGGCAAAGTGCCCTGCATTAAACAGTCCAGTGTTGCCCTGGCCAACTCCCAGTCTATCGAAGGGAGAAATGGGGAAGGCAGATAAACACCACCATTCAGATGCTCTTTTTCTTGCTGCCACATGTTCTCAAATGACAGTTCTGCAGAGAAGAAATTTTTACAAAGAAATAAGAAAGAGACGGACTATCTATACACCAAACTGTTGAAACCATTGGGAATCAATGTACAGGGTGAGATGGGCAGTATGTTAAAAACAGTCTTCGTTCACCACAATACAGAAGTGAAAAACAAAAAGAAAGGAGAAAAAAATTGATTGTTCCTGCCAGTGTGCTGTTTTAAACTTTGTACTGTGACCTTCCACAAGGTGCAGTCAGTGTTGAATCTCTTTCTTCTTTGAATCTGTTTCACCACCATCTACTTACTCCAAGAGGCTTTTGCCCGCTTGCCTTAAAGCAGCATCACGAATATGGGAGATGAGAGTCCACAAAAAATGTGATGGGCACCTCGTTGCGAAAAGAGAGCAGTGCAGAAGAAAGGAAGAAAGTTTGAAAGGGGCTTGGGGAGAGTGAAGAAAGAAGAACCCTGAAGGCCACCGGCTGGTGCGTGTCTGTGCGGGGCACATCACACGGCTGCGGTTTGTTTGATGCTGTGGAAGCTGATTCGTGTTGGAGAGGTGGGGATCGACATGGCACGTGCCACTCGCACTCGGAGGGAGTGATGGTCTTGCCAACGGTGCCATCTTTTCCTGGCAGCAGAACGGACCTGGTGGGAAAAATAAACAGGAAAGGACATAAGCACTTACTCAGGTGTCCTCTGTAAATTACAGAGACACTACACAGCTCAGAGACAAATGATGCAGTGAAACATGCAGGGCTTGATTCATCTGCCTGAACAGGCGCATCTAGTTCACTTGATATTCTCCCGGAATACCTCTGGGAAAAGCATGGGTTTCACATATCTCATGTCTCATATCTCATGTCTTAAATACCCCAGAGCATTTCCAATAATACGTAAATTAATAAATATATAAATTCGATAAATGCCTAAGCTTATGCAATTGAATCAAGCTCTCAAGATGGATGCACCTGATGGCAGTCTTTGATAAACCTATCACAGGGTCTGCAGTTGCCCCTGCTTCCCTTGTATATGAAGGGGAATCACAGATCATCTAACTGAACATTGGTTTCTACAACACAGACACCTGGCCTAATCCCTGTGAGCATCTTTATAAGCAGCAGAGCTACTCTACAGTCAACAGAAGGTCATCCTCAAGCAGATGCTTACAAACAGGCCAGATGAGGGGAATGGTTTTAAACTGGAAGAGGGGAGATTTAGACTGGATATTAGGAAGAAATTCTTGACTGTGAGGGTGGTGAGGTCCTGGCCCAGGTTGCCAAGGGAAGCTGTGGATGCCCCATCCCTGGCAGTGTTCAAGGCCAGGTTGGACGGGGCTTTGAGCAGCCTGGGCTGGTAGAGGTGTCCCTGCCCATGGCAGGGGTTGGACTGGATGAGCTTTAAGGTCCCTTCCAACCCAAACCATGCTGTGGTTCTATGATTCTATGAATCTTGAACTTTAAGTATAAATTACATTGCATCAACCAAAGAGAGAGCCCAGGAGCTCAAATATAATGTATTTAAACAAGAGAAAGGCAGGTGACAGGAACCCTAGCATCAAACACATGGGAGGGAAAGGTTGAGATCCTCCTAACACAGGCTGTAATAAATGCCTGCAAAATCATTGGCACAAATCAAAATGAAACATTCAGACATACTTCCAGATATTCTTGTTGATCTCTGCTTACTGTAGAGACAAGAGCAATGCAGACCTCTAACCCAGGTAGCGAGGTAAGCCCACAAAATCAGGTGGAATGAATCTGGGCCCAGTTTCTTGGATAGTGAATGGGTAATTGTACTCATGACACTTGGAAAGGATGCTGACATTCTGCTGCCAACCTGAAATCCAGTCAACTTTGAAAAAAGAGCATTTTTTACATATGACCTCTATATCAAGCCAAGGTCTCCTTTGCCAAAACCAAATTTGTTTAAAAGGTGGGTTTATAAATATTACAATGTGGACATTAAACCTCAACTACTGACCCATAGTTCTTTCCTGATCAAGAGAGAACCAGTCAGTATGGTCAAAGTGTGTGATTCATCTCCTTCTAAAGCAGATGTCTGAAGTAGGCCAGATACTGTTGTCAGATGAAAAATACCTATTTTCTTTCATTAGTTATACAGTGAGTTTAGACAATTAGCTCTGCTTAGATGTCTGGATTATAAATTTAGATAAATTTAGACAATATTTATATCTAACCCTGAATGTTTCTCAGTTTTTAATGCACTTATCTTCCCTGCATTCCTCAAAAGTAAGGGAGGGCTCTTATCCCCATTTTACCACCAGCAGGCTAAAGCTTGGGTATTAATAGCAGTGATGTTGTTGTAGAGTAGACCTCAACATGGATCAGCTACCATGACAACTGTATAAGGCCTGGGATGAGCCTACATGGCCTGGGTGTCCTAGATGAACAAGAATGGTGGGCTGATAGTTAAATTATCAAATAGTTCATAAGGAGGACATGGTAAGGGGGATCTGTACTCCTGTCAGATAGTTTCAATCCTTACATTTCTTGGTGGGCTTTCAGGGACTTTGACAGACTCATAGTCTGTAGCACTACTACTTAGAAACTCTGCACTGTTGTGGGCGGGCACCTAATCACAGAATCACAGAATATTAATGAACCCTTTTCATGAGCAGCTTTTGCCATGAATCACAGAATCACAGAATATCAGGAGCTGGAAGGGACCTCGAAAGCTCACCCAGTCCAACCCCTGCCAGAGCAGGATCACCCAGACCAGGTCACACAGGAACACGGCCAGGCGGGTTTTGAATGTCTGCAGAGAAGGAGACTCCACAACCTCTCTGGGCAGCCTAGGCCAGTGCTCTGTCACCCTCCCAGTAAAAAAGTTTTTCCTCATGTTCAGGTGCAACCTCCTATGCCCCAGCTTCCTCCCATTGCCCCTTGTCCTGTCATTGGCTGTCACTGAGAAGAGCCTGGCTCCTTCCTCCTGACACTTGCCCTTTACAAATGTATAAACATGAATGAGGTCACCCCTCAGTCTCCTCTGCTCCAAGCTAAAGAGCCCCAGCTCCCTCAGCCGCTCCTCATAAGGGAGATGCTCCACTCCCTCCATCATCCTTGTGGCTCTGTGCTGGACTCATTCAAGCAAAAATACACCCCATTTCAGGTTTATGAATATCAACTTGGAAAACAGTTTTGAAATTGCCCTCTTTGATGCCTTGTCAGGGGAATTCTGAAACTGGAAATCTGGATTTTCTACAAGAGCCCTTTCAGAGGGTGCAGAAATGCCAAAATAGACCTAGGGATCTCTTTGGTTGTTTTCTTAACTTTGTGTTATATGTGCCGCTTGATCTGACACTTAAGACAAGTAGATGTAGGTGTTTATAGTAAGGTCAGCAGAGTGCCACACTGGGTTTGTTTCTTTTGGTTTTGAATCAGTGTTTTGTTTCAACATAAAAGAATTGATTTTACACTTAATATGTGGGACACACCCTAGAAAAATAAAGGCTATAAGAGGATAGGCCAGCTTGCATAGGAAAGGGGAAGAATCAACATCCAATGAGAGAACTGAAGTTAAAGACAGCACTGCCAGGAGGGTCATGAGCATCACAAATGAATTTTCAATGAGAATAGGAATAATGTGACTAAACAACAGTGCAGAGGATTTCTGGAAGAGTCTGTCATTATGAAGCAGTAGGTACAAAACACCTCCACTAGTTTCAAGATGGGGTTTTGTCAGTTTATAAAATGAGCTAAATGAGATAGTGATATGAGATAGCTAGAGTCAGGATGGGCTGACTCAGCTGTATGCCACTACAGTAGAAGCCAGCTTGGACTGGCAACTTTCACTGTTTCATCCAACTGACCTCTTTGGTTCACTGAACCCTTCTATTAAAACATAAGAAACAGCTGAAACAAATATGTCATGGTATTGCACCTTCCTGGATGCCCACTGTCTGCATACCTGTCATGGTTCTTCCTGGAGTGACCAAGGGACACTTATTTCTGATTCTGGATTTAAGGGTACATATAACATACACCCAAATGCAAACATATGTGCCAGAGTACATGCAAGGAGGGATGCATCTTATCTGAAAGCTTGATACCAAGTATTGGCCAATTATTTATACTTTAGACAATGGAGAAAGTGAGGCGATCCCCCTAAGGAGGTGACTTAGATATGTGGAATGAGTAAGGCCTTGCTCCATCTTGCTCCTCTGAGTACAAAATCAGCTTAGCTCAATGTTGGGCACCTAAGGCAAATGGTATCTGTAACATGTAAAGTGTCAGTGAGGTAACCACTGTCACAGGTAATTGTCCCATGAAGAACATGGCACTTGATCTGCAGAGGAATGTTGCCACTCAAATGCTCGTTTCTCCCCAGATGTCACCAAATGCTGAAATACTGTTAGAAAAAGTTTTTTCCCCTTTCTGCTGGAGTGAAATTCACCCTTGTATGGGGAGCCCGTGATCCACTTAAGTCCCTCAAAGAGTTTCTTCATCTCTGGTGCAAAAGTAGAGGACAAATCTGTGTACAGCACAGTCTGGCTAAAGATGTTAATAGCAGACCCTGTGAATTCAAGCATCTCAGGTGCTCCTACAGCAGCATTTCACTGGGTCGTGAAAAGGGGATGTCATCTGGTGGGCTTTTTGTGTTTCTGAGCAAATTGTGTGAACAGATACTTACTGAGCCAGTGATGCCAGATTAGATTTATCACTTGGGCTTCAAACGAATCAAGTCAAAAAGAGTCACCTGGAGATAAAGACGTGAATCTAAACAAGCAGTTGTCCGAATGGCTTTTATGATACTGTTTGCTTACAAACTTTGAGAAAGGATAAAAATTAGTCACAAAAGTGCTGTCTTGTACGGCTGGAGCCATTCCTAATGGACTGGGCACATGGAAACAGACTCTGCACTTATGGAGGGGAGTGCAAAGCATTTCTTAATGACAGAATAATTCACTGCAATTAGGATGCGACCAGAGCGTAAGCAGAAAAGGTTAAGCTCAATTTTATCTCTTACGACTGAACTCAGCAACAAAATGCTAGTTTAACTTTAGGTGAGAAAAGAAAAAAGAAAACAGGCTGTGACTGCTGTAATAACATGTTAAAAAAGACAGCAAAAAAAGCTGTTACACAGCGGAAGAGTAATAGAAAAAGATAAAGCAAAATAGCAACTTCAAAACTGGTTGTTAATCTCCATGAGAGCAACTACGTTGTTAAGCATTTGTTGAGTCAGTACCATTGTCCTAGAGTCTGCATTAGCACACCTATGACCTGAAATTAAGCGCACTTGCCTGCAACAGCCCTAAGATGTGTACAGGCTATCATCAGTGACAGAGAGTCTCAGGAATACAAATTATCAGGTTCACCTCTATGCAAGTTTAGTTGCTTGAGATGACAAAGTTTATCCGTGCTGCTGAGCAGAAAGCTCAGTTCTCTGTGTTGACCCTTGGTCTGTCTTTTCCTTGCAAACAGTTACTCTCTCAGAATTGCCCTTTTCAGCTCTTTGCACTTTGCGTACTGTGGATAATCACAGCTTCTGAACATGCAGTCAAGTCAGATTTACCAACATATTTGTGCCTACAGAGTGTGGGCATTGCTCTCAGCAGGATTGCTTTAGAGCAGTCAAGTGAAAGGATTCAGGTGATGGGATGGAGAGAAGTCACTGGGTGAGAGTTTTCCTTTCCTGACTGGATCTTCTAACTGAGGAGTTCTCAAAATTTCAGATCACATCTGGAAATCACTAAAAACTACACTGTTAAATTTTTAAAAACCTTTCCTCAGAAGAACAACAACAACAAAAAGAATGAAAGAGAAGGACAGACTGATGAAAACATGTAGAGAAGGTTCGCTATGCATAAAATAAGTCATCAACTTTGCATTGCTATTACTTAGGCTAGACACTGGCTGCTGGCTGATTTCTTTCAGCCATCAATTAGAAATAAACTGAAGAAAGAGCCTTTAGTGACACTAAAAATCAGTTTTTGGAGGAAATGTCTTGTCTTACTAGCAGAGAGGAAGAAAGTTTGATCCGTTTACACAGTGCTTAGAACAAAAAAGCCCATTCACTTGGAGCTTCTTGATGTAATACTAAAATACAGTATTAGTGCTGTAGGTAAAAAGGAAGAGTCTGATAAGGGCAGTAGGATTAAATGAGCTGTCACGGTGATGGGAGCAGGAAGTAAGACTGTTTGGATGTTGCCATACTCTGACCCCAGAAAACATCTCTTACATGAAAGTACTAACAAGTGAAGGGCAGAGGGACAATAGGTGCTCTCTGATAACAGAATAATCATAGCGTTCACTAGTGTGTGACTACCTAACCCTAATTAAGTTCTTGCTTTGCATATATACAACTTCTTACTCCTGGTTATGCAGACTTTAAATTTCAAGACACCAGTCTCACTGTGTCTGCCTCTGCAGTGTAATTCATTTCCATGAAGTTTCTGAAGCCCTGGTGTCTCTCTGTATCCAGCAGAGACACAGGGAAGGCTTAAAGTTATTGTCAACAGATCATCAGAAAGAGACAACTAAAATAGGTCAGCTGAAATCTACCCTCATTTGGGTGAAACCTATTCTTATTTGGGTGAGTCACTGCCTGTAAATGAATTTGAGGATGATCAGCTCAGCTGCATACGTGTATGTATTAGATATCTAATGTTACACAGATAAATCCTGTCCGTTACATAACAGAACTTAAACCGACATAAGGTGATGCCTTAAGTGATACCTTGAAAGTTTTCCAGAGGGTTAGGGTGCCCCTCAACGGAGGAAGAACAGTAAACATTGGATTTAATAGTCAATGCTGTGAAGAAGCCCACGGGTCAAGCCTCTCCAGACTCTAGGAAGGATTAACTGCAGTCCTGAATGGTAGCAAAGAAGCAGAACAGCCTAAGCACAGAGACCACTGGCTTGACAGACCTGGGGATCTGCAGATGGAGGATGCTAAACACTCTCAGAGAGACAGGAGTGGGTCTTTATTTTCTGTAAATAAAGCACATCACTGAGCAACTCTGGGTATGTCCTACAGCCCCCTCTCACCCTATTGGTATGGCTTTACAAGGCTGCCAGTAGACCCAATCTCTCAGGCCAAAGGCAGTTATGTTACCATTACATAAAATACTGAACCAAACATCTCTGTAAAGATGCCATTATCAGTGTTTAATGCTCCTAAGGTAAGGAAGGAATGTAGTTAAAACAGCCTGCAAAGCTCAAAGGAAATAAAAATGGAGATCAGGTGGAACATTTTTTCCCCAGATAGCCTACATCACACCACTGTTTTATGTAACATTGTTAAGTTTCTTTTTCTTGCTAAAAATTATCCTGATGGTTTGCAAGTCACTGTTTTGTCAGAGTCTGGCAGCAATTCCATACAATCTGGTAAGAGGTGGATGGTTTTGCAGCACATGCCAGACTGGGATGCTGAAGTTCTAATTCTAAGATCACAGTAGCGTAATTTTGCTATCATATATAACTGTTTGAAAAGCTAGAACAGTTCTGACTAGTTATAAAGATTTGCCACACATTTTGGTGTGGGAGCCAATGCTGCTCCTTCCTTCTGGGCCACAAAGGACCAGAATTAATCACTAGAGAGGCAGGCCATGAATGCCATCAGCCCACTCCAAGCACCTGTGTCTTGCTGTGGAGTGCTCGAGGCCTGCTCACAACAGCAGTAATGGAAGATGTGGTGGAGAAGGACCCTCAGACCAGTTGCTACCTTTCGCCATGGCTGGACTTCTCATTTTTAAAGACCTACTGGAGTCACAGCAATGAAGGTGGTTTTCCACCAGAACACATGTGGATGTGGGAGATGGGTACTGAGAGGAGGCTGCAGCCGTGTAATGAACCTGGTGGTCCCAAAGGGAAGGTTTGGGCCCTTCAGTTGACTCTATGTTGACCAGACATCCTCAGGAGCATTTAGGAGTAGTACTCAAAACCTTTGCTCAGAAAGCTATCGTTGTGCAAGATGGAATTAAACTTTAGCCCTCTAGTCCACCCTTCTAGTCATATTTATTCAGTGATTTGAAGGAACGCTTAATGCATGTCCTTTGGGTTCAGAATCATTAATGTGAAGTCTGCTTCGATTGACGGGCAGGTGGATGACTAACCATTGCGATTCATAGCTGGTGATTATAATGAATAGCCTCCCAAGATGATCAGATCAAAGTAAGCTACTTTGAGCTTAATAGATTTTGAGAGACAGATGGTGCCTGGGTAAACGGTCAACACAAAAAAATTAAACATATTTATCTTTGCCTTGCATGTTGTTGTGAGAATAATTTACGGTGCCATCTAACGAAGTAACCTATTTCTGTCTGGTTATGGTTTCTCTGTAAGTCAACTAATTGCTTTCCATTTTAAAGGTTAATTCATAGCTGATTATTGATACTGGCCAGATAATACTAGAATTTGAGACCTGCTTGAGCTGAGAATTCATGCTTTGCAGGATGATTTCAGACACAGGCCTTGCTAGTTACGTACTCCTTCAGGACATGGTTAGAAATGAAGAACAGCCACCTCATTATAGACACAGATTTAATGAGTTATAGAATAATTAAGGTTGGAAGGGACCTCAGAAGGTCTCTGGCCCAACACCATGATCAGAGAAAGTCCAGTGTGGAAATTATATCCAGTTTTGAAATTATGTCAGCGCCTCATCCAGTCATTTTGAGTTAATCCAAGGACCGAGATCTCAAAACACTTCTGGGCCTTTCTTCTAGTGCTTAAACACTCTCACTGTCTTTTTTTTTCACCATGATCTGTCAAGATTTCCTGTTTCCTTCATTCAGTTTGATAGTGGAGTCTGCTCTTCTCTGTCTAGCCCTTCATCAAGCACCATCCCTTTATAATTTTGGGCTGTTCTCACACACCATCACCTTTATTTGCAAGCACCCTGTTATGGTACAGCTACGTTATTATCTCCAATTACGGTTGGTAAGGTTTCCACGCATCACAGAACTCTCCGAGAGATCAGCACTGGTGGTTACTGGAAATGATTTAAGCACCTAATAAGATAGGTGTTTTCTGGAGGCAGGGATCCTTCCTCCATTATCCTCCTGTCTCCATCATCTCCTTGTTGAGGTAGCAAGAACAGAACCAGTCCGACCAGTGAAGTTCTCATTCCTCTGGAGGTTTACTGGTGACTGGCAGTAAATATTTTATTTCCTTTTCTGGGGGATACTGCAGCACCTGAGATCTGACCTCCTCCTCTCCAAACTGCAACAAACAGCAGCCATAAGGCCAAAGCCAACACAACTGTACAGGAAGATAAATTTGGAATATGAAACACTATGAACACACACCTTCCCTCTCTTTCTCTCTCTGAAATGCTTTTTCTCTCATCAAAACCATCACTGACTGAGAAGGTACCACACTAGAAAGGGAACTGAAGGGAAGATCCACCTTCCTTTAAAGGTGCTTTATCTGGAATCGGTTAAAAAGAGAATGGAAATGCTGAATCCATCTGCCTATGAGCAGAAGGTGTGTACTAAAGAACTGAAAGATGACCCTGGAGACAAAAGTATGATCTCCTAAGTGAGCTGTGAGCCTAGAGATCATCAGAGAGTGATTACAGAGCTCGTGAGTGTCACCACTGCCTTCTGTTGTCTTCTCTTGATGCTGTCCTATGAAAAGCCAAAGGTGACAACTATCTTCATTGGCCTAATAACAGTGACTCTCTTTTGGTACTGAAACTACAATGAATATTTTTCCTGGGTTTCATATCATGCAAACAATTATAAGGATACCTCACAGATGTTTATAGCCTATAACCTTCACTGAGCATTTTTTCAGTTTCAGGTCTGGCTGTGACCTGGATAGGACAGTGATGTTTTTATCCAGCATTCAGTTCTAAAGATCATTGTCAGACAAATCAGAGGTACCATATGAGACGAATCCTACACATACTTAATTAAACACATGCTATCAAGCTCAGTTACTGAACTGAATTCATCAGCTTGTACAACAGAGGCTGAAGAGATGATTTAGTGGTTTCTATGGATCTATATTCTCATCCAAACTTACATAAGGATGAGATACCATTAAAGAATATTTATTATTATTATACATTATTATCTTGTTATAAGCAAAGTGATGTAGGTAGAATAAATGTCATCAAAGATTTTTGAGTGAACTGCAATAAAAATTGTCCAACAGGAATTCTGTGGAAACACATTCTCTTCAGTACAGCTTCATGCCATTACATCGATCTTTATTCCAAAAAGCTACCATCTTAAATATATTTTGTTTAAATCCAGTGTTATGTGAAATTAAATTCAGTCTTGTGATCTGTGAGTCGACAGAACCATTTCTGAGGAGCATCTTGATTTTTGTAGTCATTGAAATAAAAGTTCACAACCTACATGCATTTTTTTAAAGTGATGTTTAACATAAATGCATATATATTTTTCATTTTGCCATTTTTCATAGCGTCTTAAATTCTCAGAAACCTCTTGATCTCAATTTACTTGGAAGTCTAGAGATGATCTTCACCACTCAGACTAAATCAAATTTGCATATTTTTGCCCTCTAGTGCTAGATTTTCTCTGCATCCAAAAAATACAACTTTTTTTCCATAAAGTCTCCAGACAAATTAATATGAGTCAAGTGCCAACAGCCTCTCATGCCCATCCATGGCACACACAATTTGTTCAAAACAGCTTCAGAATTTTTCCGAAGCAATAAAACATAAAAAGTTGTTAACTTTATATCTGAACTGTTTCTTCCTCAGTTCACTGGAATAACTTGTGTATAATATGTTTGCTTGAAAGATTTTCATATTCAAGGTCTGATGGATCATCTCTCCAGTAGAGGGGCCTGAATGATACACACTCTCAAGACCTTCAGCTTAATTCTCACTGCAGCCAACAAAGCCAGCCCCAGATCTGTGTGAAACATTGTGTGTTGTGGAAATGAGGGAAAGGGAGATGTTTGTATTCCCAGGTCAAATGCCTGCTCCAAAGCATAAGGAAATAAACTCATGTCATTTGAAATTCTTCTCATGTACTGCAGTTTAATGGCCTCAATTTTCCCCTTCAGTGATCCCACTGCTGAAGTGTCAGGCCACATCACTGCAGAATCAGGTCCAAGACCTTTTCTGGCGATACCTTGCATTGCTAAGGTGCTATCTTCAGTTAGAGTGCTGGAGGCACTGCCTTCTCCACTAGAACATCAGATCCAGCCAAGCAGCAAAGCTGTGTAGCTCCTCTGGTTTGGGGCAAAAGAGCTCATTGGAAGAGAAACCCTCTAAATCATAAGGACATGTTGTTTAAATCAAGGGAGGCTACAAGGTGTTACAGAGAAAGATCTATTTTCTGCTTCATTTGCCCAACTTCATGGACAGAACACTGACAAAAAGACAGAAACTTCGATAACTTGCATCTGTGATCCATATTGGTTGAGCTCTACTAGACACGGTTACTGGAAGATCATAAGCACATAGTGGCAGTTGTATCAAGTATGAAAAGGTAGAGATGCAGCTGAGATCACAGCATTATTAAAGATTTAAATTAATGGATTTTCTAGCCTTTTTGCTTGTGTTGTTATTAAGAGCAGGCCTGGCATGGAGTGGGATGAATAAAGATTCTTATATGCCTTTAAGGAACCCAACTCTCTCATAACTGGAAAACCTGAAGTCTTTAAAACTTTCTGAGAAAGGAAGTCATCAGCCCATCTATCAGAGAGACAAGAGTATTGGACTCACTGAAGAGACAGTAATTCAACAAGGCTTCAGTGACATTTATAAAGACTTCAGGCTACTGAAAGGCTACTACTTACAGGCTATTTTGCTCTTAGAGCACTAAGAGTGCTGGTACCTCATGTGGATTGAGTGGCATTTCCTGCATCACCACCTCTAGTAGGAATGTAGGGATGTCTCTCTGAGAGCAACTGATGTCAGGAGAATGCAAATGATATTTCGTTACTTCTGAAGTGATGCTGCTCACATATTTAATACAGGCTTTTTCATAGCAAATAATTGAGGAAAAGAATGTACTGCAAATCTAATTGAGCAGTACATCAGTATGGCTTTCACTGCTTGGGCATGGAAGGTTACAGCAAGAAAACACACTCTTGCTGTGCTGACAATCCTTCATATGTGCCTCAGTTGGCAATGTAGCCTGTACAGGCCTCTCACTTCACAAGGAGGTGAGACACAGCATTATTACAGGCTTTTGCAAAGTGATGTGAAGTGGCCTTCAGGATGTGATCTGGGAAACATAAGCTCTTTTTAGAATGCTTTATGAGTATGTGGAGATCTAGGGAGGATAGGCACTATCACAAGAGAGAGCTTTTATCGTAGGATGCTATAAGATGCATTTTTTTTCTGGATAACATGATTACAAACTCATAAAATGCTGAAAATTCACTGAATTTTCTACTTGTTTCTAAGCTGTGCAGAACTGAAGCTATAACAGAGCAGGAAAATTCATCCTTTAAAACTTTGAATGTTACTTCAAAAACATTTCCACAGTACAGTAAGATGAGCCCAGTTTTGAAACAGACAATGCTGCAATATTTGGGAGGTTTAGACTTACGTTATATCTTAAAGGAGTAGTTAGGGAGTTGCCATGGCTTAGCTAGGCAAGTGGAAATTGCACACTAGATAAAAACAGACGGCTACAGGGAAGATTTCGCTCACAAATTCAGCTATTTGTAGGTGTCTAGATGTAAGCGTAGTATCGAGGCATAGTCAGTGGAGAGCTAGTCCATACCATCAGTGAAGACCAGAGTTGTTCAGGTGAGCAAATGGAAATGTCTACTGTAGACTAAGCTGATGAGAAAAAGATTGTATTGACTGGCTTGAATTAGCAACATAGAGAGCTTGTGCCAGTTGAGAAGCCCCACTGTATCCCACTTGGCTTCTCACTCCCCAGTCAGAAGGTGTGGATCTTCTATAGATCTGGTATCATATCTGGTAGACCCATGTGGACACCTCAGATACTCTATATCCTATATGTCTATAGCACCTGAAGTGGCACTAGATAATTATGTTTAAGGAAATGAATCAAGATCACCTACACCTCCCAAGTTGGGTGTCTTAACCTTGAACTGACTCCCAGAAATGACCACTCAAACCCTAATAGTAGTGAGATATTGCTGGGAAAATCACTGTTATGGAAATCACTTTGAAGTCCCCAACACAGGACATTGAAGTGCTGGAGCAGGTCCAGAGGAGGCCACAAAGATGATCCAAGGGCTGGAGCACCTCTACTACGAAGACAGGCTGAGAGAGTTGGGGCTGTTCAGCCTGGAGAAGAGAAGGCTCTGGGGTGCTTATAGCAACCTTCCAATACCTGAAAGGTGCCTATAGGAAATCTGGGGAGGAGCTGTTCACTAGGGCATGTAGTGATAGGACGAGGGGTAATGGTTTTAAACTAGAAAAGGGTAGATTTAGGTGGGATATTAGGAAAAAGTTCTTCAACATAAGGGTGGCAGATCACTGGCACAGGTTGCCCAGAGAGGTGGTGCAGGCCCCATCCCTGGAGATATTCAAGGTCAGGCTTGATGGGGCTGTGAGCAACCTGATCTGGTGACATTGTCCCTGCTCACTGCAGGGTTGGACTGGATCAGCTTTAAAGGTCCCTTCCAACCCAGCACATTCTGTGATTCTATGATTCTCACTGCTGGTAGGTTGTTACCAAGGCATAGGAGAAGTACATGAGGTGAAGCATTCTGCCTTTCAACAAGCCTGATTACGTCTGAACTCACTGAAGTTACAGGAGAAGTGAAGTTGGCTCATGGCCTTGGACAGAGAACTTCAGACTGCTGTACAGGAGATATTTCTACCACTACAAGGTAAGAAAGAATCCCAGAACTGACAAAAAAGTGAAAGCCTGGCATGAGCAGCCAAAAAAGTGAAGGCCTGGCCCTAGGCCAGGTCCGCAAGATGGAAGTGCACCAAGGTAATACAAAGTCCTGGCTGACTATCGTATGAAATCATATATCCCACGTTCCAGCCCCTGATGTTCACTACGGCACCAGTAATTAAAAAAAAAAAAAAAAAAAAAGACAGAAAAAAAGCCTTCTGTCTACATGGAAGATTCTCCTTCTACACTAACAGTGTAAACCTGACGAATGTGACAAGTACTGAAGGGACCTGCCAGAATTCTGGTGCCTTTTACCTCACCAGATTGTGCAGCACAGTGGCTCACAAAAATGAGCAACTCAGATTAAGACTTAATTTCTGCAGAGACACAGATTTTATCTGGACAAAGATGACATGCTTCAATGTGGGTAAATGAGACACTGACAGTGTAAGTAGGGGAAAAGATAGAAATCTCTCACAGTATGGGGTGTAAGTCAAACACAGGGATATTAATGAAGCATTTCTTGATTGAGTAGCAGTACCTAAAATTAATTCTGAGGAACACCACTGATCCTCTTTTCTGAATGCAACAGGCATTTCTCACTCATAGATAGAAATCCACACAGAATATCTAACTCTCTCAACTCAGCATGGCAACTCCATTGTAAAAATGGGTCACCTGCAGCATATATTTAACAAGAGGACAGCTCAGAAGTAAAGCTCACACATGCCCATTAGTAACTAATGAGAAGCTTCAAAGAAGTCTTAAAATTAAGAACAATCATTTTATAATCTGAGAAGACTTCTTTTCTTCTGCTCCAAATTTGATAAAGCTTTGTGAACACAGAAGACCTACAAAGAGGACTGGGAAATTCAGATGCAGTAACTTCTGCAAGAGCAACAAACTGATGGGACTATGACCCCATGTAAAAACATCTCATGTCTCTACAATCAGGCATTCAATTTGGTTCCATCTCCTGAGAATTAATTACACAGACAGCAAGGGAGACTACTTACCTCACCATTCAAGAAGCAGTAAAATACTGACACAAAGAAACCCTGGAAAGAACAGAAAGCAGTCAATTATTAGGTTAGTATTTTATTATTATTTATTTTTTACCCTAAAACTTCATGAGAAAATACATCTTGCAGGTCTCAGGTGAGACATGAAAGCTAAAATCTAGACAGGTAGAGGGGATCGCCACTTCAGTAGTGCTAAAGCATCTCTACAAAAATGGCACAGACTCCTCAGAGGTGCTGTGTCATCCCTGCCAGCTCTGTGTGGATGTCTCAGACACTACAGGGGGGTGGTGAAATGGTCTGAGATGGTCTCGTGTGGGCAAATGTATCATCAGGTTGCTTACAATCAACTGAGCTGAGTCGCTCTGTGGACTCTATTGACTGCAGTGACTAGACCTGTGAAATGGCTTTCCAAGGTTGTAATGACTATAATGGATGACAACATGATGACACTTTCATCCCTAAACCTGTCAGTGGAATCCTACCTGGTTTTGCTTTCAGCAATGGACTGTAATTTCTGTCACCGTAAAGGAGAGATTCCCTGTGCTTGCTTTCTTACTTATGTCTTCACAACGCTAACAAAATAAGCAGTGTAGCATTTTTTGAGACATTGAATGTCAGGAGATAAAGAATACAATTACTTTTAGGAAATGAAAAATGTGGATTGGTTCACTGGTAAAGGCTAAAATTCCTTTGTTCATGGATAAAAAGGGACATTTTTCATTTTGAATATTCAGTTTCAATTTCTGCTGGGATGCTCTGTGTTTCAAAGCTAAACATGCAATCACTAACAACAGTAATCCAAACTGTAATCCAAAGCTCAGAATTTTTGTAATCCATAACCCTGGATTTGGCTCGACAGCGTGTGCGCTGTGCATTTCTAATGATATCTTGGGTATCAGAGTGCTTGTTCCTGCAGATAACACATTAATGTCAAACATAGTTCCACCCTAGTTCAAGAAGGTCTTCAAGCAGAGGTAAAGCTGTAGGACACATCTAAGCAGAAATGTGTGGCTAAACACCACTCAAGGTCTTCACTCTCTTGGTTTTGTGCCAAATCCAGAGAAATGGAGCAATTACTCATATTCCACTGCCTTTTACAACCTGTTAGGACTCCTGTTAAGTTCAGTGTAGGGAGGAGATGGGATATGAGTTCTCAGTTGGTATGGTCAATGGCTGAGTGCATGCACCATCGCAGGAGAGCTGGAATGAGCTAATAGAGCCAATGTCTTAACCAAGCAAACCGAACAGGTAGGAGCTGTTTCCCTTTCTTTTAGCAACATCCAGTCTAAGTCTCAGCTCACTGTGTGCTCTGTGAAGAGAGAGGTACCTTCAGAGGTGATTCATCATCCTCTCTCAGGCAGTTTAGGATAGGATGAAACATCATCTCTCTCCCCTTTGACTGTAGACGGAGCCCAGGTGAGGAGCTGTAGCTATAGGTTGAACACAGTGCTGATGTTAAGGGAGATGAATCCCTCCAGGACACACAGAGAGGACATCTCCACTCCATATGACATGCTCATATAGCTATTACTTAAGCATGAACAAAGCTGAGATCTTTTCAACTACTGTTCCTATCAAGGACACACAGAGAGGACATCTCCACTCCATAGGACATGCTTATATAGCTATTACTTAAGGACGAACAAAGCTGAGATCTTTACAACTACTGTTCCTATCGTGGACTTCATTGCCATAAGTTTCAAGGCACT
>NW_010194299.1:0-1238 GCF_000695765.1 Mesitornis unicolor | reverse complement strand
TGTATTATATATAAAAATATATTATTTTTAATAATAGTAATATTCTGGGCATTACAGAATGGTGTCTCCAACAGCCAACATGCTGAAGGCAACTTGGTAGGCATCCAGATTTGACCTGACAATGTGGCAGAGTACCCCACTCAATGAAACAGTGGTCTTGTACTAAGATTTCGAGCGCAATGGGCTCTGCAGATGTGCTGGAATTCCTCCTGACTTAGGTTTTGTCTGCAACAGTGAGTAGCGTGGTGCAGTAGGAGCGGTCCTATAGAGTGCTTGCGCATGCTGTTGAGAACCAGCTGCCCATACTGGATATGGACAGGGGCACAACTACATATTTTACATCATAAACATCAGTCGTCCCCCTAGCTGGCACCTGAGGATGAAAATCCGTGCAGAGCCCAGGAGGTCACCTCTGCGTGCGAAGTTCCTCTCTGATCATGGACCTCAAAGTACAGCCTCATCCCAAATGCAATGACCAGTCTGAATGTAGAGAGATTTTTCCGAAAGCATACAGTGGAGATGTTAAGAGGTGGAAAAAACAGACTTCAATCAAGTGAAGTGTGTACAAAGTTTGAGGTCCTCAAACCTGCAGTTGGGGTGCATCCGCACTTTTTGAGGTTGTACCTCCATAAACTGATAAAAAACAGAGCATGGAGATGACGGAGGGAGTGGAGCATCTCCCTGATGAGGAGTGGCTGAGGGAGCTGGGTCTCTTTAGCTTGGAGCAGAGGACTACTACTACTATTACTACTATATATAATGATATTTTACTGTATTATATATAAAATTATATTATAATAATATACAGGGGCAATGGGAGCAAGCTGGAGCATAGGAGGTTCAACCTGAACATAAGGAAAAACTTTTTCACTGAGAGGGTGCCAGAGCACGGCCCAGGCTGTCCAGAGAGGCTGAGTCTCCTTTTCTGGAGACATTCAAAACCCGCCTGGAGGCATTCCTCTGTGACCCAGCCTGTGTGACTGCTCTGGTGACCCTGCTCTGGCAGGGGTTGGACTGGATGAGCTTTAGAGGTCACTTCCAACTCCTAACATCCTGTGATTCTGTGATTCTGTGATTCTGTTCCTGGTAGTCAACGCACCTTCTGGTAAAGGAATCCACGGGGGCGCATATACCTCTCTGAAGTGCCTTTACAGCTCTTCAGAGAGTGCTGGGTGTTGGAGTACAGCATTTCTTAAAATAAATGTCTTAAAATAACGGCTTTTACATCTTTTTCTTCT
>NW_010194298.1:0-848 GCF_000695765.1 Mesitornis unicolor | reverse complement strand
GGTGTTTGTACTCGAAAGGGCTGAGTTCTGTCTTTTTCTCTTTTTTTGAACTTTTTAATATTTTTAGTCATTTGTTGCAATTTTTCTTGGTCTGCCCTCTTTTTGGGATAAGCCCAAGAGCATTTTTTGCTGCACATTGTGCTAACTTCTGAGTTTGTAGGATTTTTAGGCATTTGTTGCAATTTTTCTTGGTCTGCCTTCTTTTTGGAATAAGCCAAACTTAAGAAAAGAACTTTTCGTCTTTTTAAGCATTTCTGCCTATTTTTCTTGCTTACCCAACAATTTTTTTCAATTTAAGAGTTTCTTGACATATCTGGTACTTTTCCACTGTAGCACCTTAAAAATGATTTTTTTCAGCATTTCGGCGTTTCTGGCTGATATTGAGGCTTTTGGTACATATTGTTTAGGCTTCAGAGTTTCTAGGCACAAGTGCTGAGATTTGTGTTTTTCTCCTTAGTGTAAACCTTTTCCATTTTCTAGGCGTTTCTGCGTATTACTCTTGCTTTTCCGTCATTTTGTGGCAATTTCCAAATTTCTCTGCCTTTCTTCTTATTTTCGATTTTAGCACTTTAAAAAAGGCACTTTTTCACCTTTTTTGGCTTTTCTGGCTGATATTAGGTTTTAGGCTACTTATATTGGCAGTATTGGAGTTTGTAGGGACAAGTGTTGGGATTTTTGTTTTTCTTCTTAATTGGAACTTTTACTGCTTTTTAGGCGTTTAAGACTATTATTCTTGCTTTTCCATCACTTCTGAGACAATTTAAGTGTTTCTTGTTTTATCTGCTTCATTTCAGCTTTAGCACCTTAAAAAGGATCATTCTACATGTTGTGGAAGTCTAAGTCTTTCA
>NW_010194297.1:33879-55404 GCF_000695765.1 Mesitornis unicolor | reverse complement strand
GTCAGCCAGGACTGCTGATAAATGATGGATAGGTTTTCTTCTTTAAACAGAAGGAGTAATACCTGCTTATCTGTGTATGCATTTCTAGGTCCAGAGCTAGTAAACTGTTTTAGTTTTCCTTTTAAGTTCCCATCTGTGTTGCTCTGTGGGCTTTTGTAGGCTGTTCCCCTCCTTTGCCCTTCCCCTGCGCTTGCATCCTAGGCAAGTTTTACCTATTGGAGTAATGTAAACAGGATTTGGGTTCATTGGTTGATAAACTTGCAGGAATATAACTTCTGATGGTTAACTCGGCAAGGAGTCTCATAAGTTTGGGGATGTCTTCACTCTGGCTGACAGTCTCCTGCTATCATGTCCCACATTCCAAATGGATCCCATGCAGACATTGTATGTGTTAGAAATGCCCTTTTCAGGGAAGAGGACTCCATAGGGGCCATCTGTTTGGTCCCCTCGGGAATGGAGCCCTGCATCACATCTGACAGGAGGGGAACCGGATGGTAGGAAAACAGCTTACAACTTGCAAGTTCAAGTCAGAAGAGCTGACAGTAGTAAATTACACATCAACTGTTCGAAATACATCTACTTACAGGCACATGCCTCTATACACTGAACAAATACAATATATTTGATCCATAAAGGTCAGGGCTCTACAGGAAAAATTCCCTTCCTCTCTCGTACTGATGCCAGGAGACCACTCGGTGAATTGCTTCTGTGAGCCACATTTGATGCCTAAACTCACCCTCCATGGTTTTTTGGTCTGTGCACTTCTTGTTGTAGTTTAATGCAGTGATGGGCTACAAAGAGAATAGTAGAAATGTGCACTTAGGTGTCTTTACCTGGTCATAAATGGTATCAAATGCTGCCCAAAAAGAAGTTTCTATTTTATTGTGAAAGCAAAGGCTGACATTGGTAATTAGAAAAATGGGTAAATCACTTTTTTTGCGGTACATTTATGGCTACAATAGGATGCTTAGCATTGACAAAGCTCTACTTGGTTCACTAATACAGGTATTAATTATCCATTCCATGGAGCTTCAGTAAAAGGGTATTGCCATGTGCTGGGGAAGAGCAGCATAGAGCAGGAAAAAAAAAGATTCCAGAATTAAGGAAGTTTAATATAAAAAGATAAACTAAGAGTCTAAAGCCTGGAGTAAGGACAGGTCTGGTAGGAAAGATTTATTCTCAATTTTATACCTATAAGCTTATCTCTGAGAAGAAATGGACACCTGATATGAAATACTGCGTCACACATTTATACTCGGGGCAAGTACTTATTTATGGCAGTTTTGTTATTATAAGTAGTGAAAAGATTTCTGTTGTCCTCCCAAGTCCTCTGCAGTTGAGATTTGCTTGAACTGAAACAAAAAGATAGAGACGAGCTATAAAAATAACCCCATCTGTTCACTGGTTCTGTGATCTGTCTTTATGTGTTTATTCTGTGCGGTCTTTGGATAAGAGCATAAACCAGGACTCCTGTCCACTGCCTCAGCGGTCCAGTTAGACCAGTGCCCTCCCAGTTCAACCCCTCTCACTGTGCCCTGGGCGTGTTTGGGCAGCCCCTCTCCCCATTCTCCTTCCTCACTGTGCTTAAAAATACTGCGAGCTGCCAGGACTCTCCCAAAGAAAGCTGCATCTTGATGCATCCAGCTTGTTTTGTTGCCTTTTTTTTTTAAATTCATATATATATCGTGTTTCCATGGTGCTGACTTTTTACCTTTAAAACTTTATCATGTGGTTTCACTGCAAATGAACATTAATGGTGTGGGAGTCGGTTCCAGACTTGCATCACTACTTTATGTTTAATAAAACATTAGCTCAAAATTTTGCTGTCTTTAATAGTCTCTTTGGTTTTGCATCCCTTCTTTTTCTCTCTGATTTCCAGTTTTCTTATCATTGGCCCAGGGTGTGTGGAAGGACACGGTTGCTGCATCTGAAAGGCATACGATGCTGATGGGTTTGCACATATACTTTAAAAGTATTATAATATTAAAAATATTTAAATGTTATAATATCCTATAAGATTATGTCCAGGTCTGGAGTAATT
Organism: Mesitornis unicolor; assembly: GCF_000695765.1. NCBI lineage: Eukaryota > Metazoa > Chordata > Aves > Mesitornithiformes > Mesitornithidae > Mesitornis > Mesitornis unicolor. The sequence goes on along the minus strand of NW_010194297.1, from coordinate 53,363 downwards.
GTAAGTGCCAAAATTGATAGGCAGAAAGAATTAAAATGAGTTCATCACCTTCCTGCGTCTGCAGCCAGATGATGGCATCAGATTTTGGGTTTGTCCAAATACGTCAGGAAAAACAGCCCAAAGCACAGCAGACTTAATTGTCCTGGTTTGAATTGTGCGTGCCCTGTTTTAGCTTAAGGAGCAGTGGTTGTGATTAAGCCATCCCTCAAAAGGATTTGTTTTGGTTTTTTCTGCCTTCGCTCTTTGTGTCTCCTTGTAACTTCAGTCAGCTCCTCTGATTAGAGCAATTGTGTTCCAGTCTTGAGGATGTCAGAGTCAAAACCGTAGAAACAAAGCAAGAAAAACAGAGCCCTTGCGCTTAAAAAAGTGAAGCCGCTGCGTGGCGCGAGCTCTGCGTGGCTTTTTCTTGCTCATGGTTGAGGTCTGTGCCCCTCTCTGCTGTGGGTTTTGGTGGGTGGCAAATCTCCGTGTTCCTGACCAGAGTGGTTGTGTCTGTGCCAATGACCCCAGATTGCCTCCTCTTGCTCAGAAGTTTGGCTGTGCAAGGGTTTAATTTATACGGCTTGTACCTCTGCTTACATTTAAAAGGGTATTTCATTATTTACTTTGTATCCACTGCCTAAAACTAAGTTAATATTCGCCTCAGTTTTGCTTCATTGTATTCCAGCAGAACTTGGGAAGTCATTTGGGCTAAACAAAGACAAATCTGTAGTAAGTGGAGCAGAAACATTGTTCTCATTTGTGCAAATACCGCACCGGTTCTGAACGAGCTCACACGTCCACACCTCACGATGTGGCACAGCAGAAGCACACTACGTTGTGCAAGCAAAGCTGCCACGCCAGGTCCTGGCAGATCACTGCTGAGAGCCCTTCCTCTGTGGACTGAATGTCTTCCCCTGGGCTGAGTTCAGGCTCAAGTGAGGACCCTCCACACCACCGGAGGTGGCATCTCATGGTCGAGGTGGCATCTCATGGTCTTCTGCCGTAGCAAATTCTGAAGGGAGTCTTGGGCTCTACAGATTTCTATTAATTGTCATTTCGTGCAGTCTGTGAACTTCTCCTGAATGAAACCTTGCTAAGTTAGTCATTTAATCTTTTCTAAGATATTTTTACTGGTGGTAAATGCTGCCCACACATGGGAAGACTCAATTCTGCCCTAGACAGCTCTCAATATAAACTTAAAAGCATAGAAGGAACGTGTAATATAAAGGGCAATACTTTAATTACTAGAACTCTCAAGAATGCAGCAAGGCTAGAGGAGTAGGCAGCGTTCATAGGGTAGGATTAGCCTCGTTTGCCTGGAGATCAGAATCAAATGTTGTTTAAAGTCATAAATGAAGAAGAAATGGATGATGTTCTTGTGATCTCACCAGGAAAGCATGGCGGTCACACCCCAGGTCAGAGCCTCTCTCTTTTGTATTTGTGAAGCCCAACTCCTCTCTTTTTTTTCTTACCCCCTCTAAAAATTACAGAAGGTAGTAATTCACACATTAGACTTTCTGATCTCTGGCACACGCTATGGAGGTGCAAAGTATTGCTATAGCAGCATAATTTATCAGCATTAAAATCTCTGACATCTCATGCTCCCAAGGAAGCTAGCAATGAAAACGAAAAACGGCACAGTGTGATCTCCTTCTGGTAGCAATGAATGTAAAAACAATGGGAAACAGAAGGGAGGTAATGTCTTAGTGCAACCCTCAATTCTAATTTCCAGATCCTGCACGAATCATCTAACAGTTGTCGAGATGTGAAATACAAGGCAGTGAAAGAAAGCTGCGAGCATTTGCCACGGAAAGTATTTGGTTTTCTCCTTATCAATTCCCTGTCCAGGTTCAGAGCTCTTACTGGGTTTGAAAAAGTGGCTTAATGGTATCAGGACATATTTGTGTTTAAGCTGGTGGTGATAAAGGAAGTCCAGTCTCGTGTTTCTGGGCAAAAACTGCTCACCAGTGGTGTTTGGGGAAATACTGCATCATTGGCCAGTTGCAATTTTTGATCTGTTCCTTCACACCAAGTCTTGCTTGTCTCCATAGCAGGCAACCAGTGGCGTGATCTAGCCAGAATGAGCATGAAGAGCTGATATCGTGATTATGAGGGTGATACCACATTGATATAATGAGTTTGAGGCTGATATCATGTTGATACCATGAGTATGAGGCTGATACCACATTGATATCATGAGTGTGAGGCTGGCTAAGGTCTGAGTACCGAGGGAAATATCTTAGCAATGTTCTCGATCATGCAGATCCTCAAATGTGCTGTTTCGCAGTCACGTTTCTCTATACTATAAAAATTCTCTAAAGGTATTTCTCATGGTCAAAGCACTTTTGAAAAGGCCTTTGTTATCGTATGCGTTGGCTTTGTTTAAGATGGCAAAGAGTATAACCCAGTGGCCCATGTTATATACCTCATGCTATTTCAATCATGCAAATAGCTCCCGGATAAATATTCAGTTCACATGAATGCGTGTTTCATACCTCGTTTGTAAGTGAAGTGGCACTTAATAAATGTGAAACACCTTTGGTTATCTGGATGTTTCAAATTCTTGATGCACTTACAAACAGGAAAGTCACTTCCATACCAAGAGCTGCACAGACTGCCCCGGGAGATTTTGCAACCTGAGAAAGACAAAATGTGCCCCATGAATGTCCTAGGTGGGAAGGAGTGCTTAAATAGCAGGAACAAATGACAGGCTGGATCGAAGTTAGACTGTGATTATCTCCCTGCAAGACCTATAAAGGGTATTAATTTCTACAAGGGAGCTGCTGAAGGCTACATGACCTACATCCATTCCTTAAGGTTGACTGGAGAACCTGCTGAGACTCATGCCTGGAGCGGAGGAGTGCGCTGGGGGTGTATCTGGGGTGCTGGAATAGCACCCAGTGGAAACACACCACTTCTTCTCACATTTCTATCCTTGTTCGTGTCAAAATCTGTGCTTGATCCAGTGAATATTTGACCCCCTTCCCTGGGGATGGGGAAGAGAAGCGGCGTGTGCAGAGCCTCAGCTTGTGCAGGGATTTGCCAAGTTGTTTATATCCAGATAATTTATTTCTTTGGTATGATGGTGTGTAAAAGGAACACTTCTTCAGGCTTCATCCCAACATTTCTCTTCAAAGTGCTACCTCACTTTCTCCTGCTAATGTGCTTGCCCCACTAAGACTATTCTCATACGCTGCAGATGCTGGACACCACAGTAGTATTATACTTTTATTGCCTTATTTAGCCAAGAGATTAAATGTAATGTTCAGATTATGTAGAACATTAACTCCTAACAATAAGCAAATACCACATTAGAAGCTTTGCTGTTAAAACGTTTAGTGCTGGCTTTGCCGTGGAGCACTACAGGAGCCGTGACTGATGTTCGTGAGGGAGGAGGCACAGCGGAGAAGAAGGCGCTGTATGCTCAGCGCAAGGGTTTCTCGCTTCGGCAAAGGTAGTGCCTATAGCTGCCGAGTCCATATGCTGGGTTTACGTGAGCTCTGTGGGGTATTCTGACATGTAGCTAAAACACCTCGGTCCAATCCTGCCTGCCATGGCTGAAAATCTGGGGGTTTCGGATCAGGTAATGAAGTTCTTGCCCATCTCCGGGTCGCTGGTGAGTGGGTGGCGTCTCGTACCTGTGCTGGGCCAGCCGGAGCCCCATCCGCAGGCTCTCCTGCCGTCGGCGGTCGCGATGTGCCAGCCTTGTCTTTCAGACAGTATTTTTATGTGAGCTGATGGTTGCCAGGGCAACGGAGGCTTCGGGGAGTCTCGCGCCGACGCAGCGCCCCGGCCTCGGCGGGCGCGGGGAGCAGATGTTGGCTGCGAGCTGGGGAGCGGCGCTGGCGGCTGCCGCACATGAAGGCGGCCGGGGAGAACCGTTCGCCTGTCTGCGCTCGGGGCTCGCTCTCTCTTTCTCCCCTTTTTTTGTTGTAATTTAGTATTCTTGTCTCACCCCACAGGGGTTCCTCAGCCGTCGGCTTAAAGGCTCCATCAAAAGGACAAAGAGCCAACCGAAGCTCGATAGGAACAGCAGCTTCCGGCACATTTTACCTGGCTTCAGGAGTGTGGACAATGAAAGGTAAGGGGATGCTTCTTGGAAGGTGGGGAATGTGGGAGAGAAGGAGGATATTGATTTTTCCAGGTCTGGTTAATGTCTTGCTTATCTTCTTCAGAGCAAGGGCCACATCTGTGATAGAAGTAGACTTGCTTAATTGCAACAGGGGTGGTTTTAATTTGCTGGCGAGTGTGCAGTGCAAGCCCTCCCTTTTAAGGTTAAATAATGTGTACGGAGAAGCCTGCCTGCTCTGCTTTCTTTTCCCCAATAAATCCTAAGTTGATGCACCAGTGTATAAATAGCACATAGATGCAGCAGCCAAAGCTGAGGGATGCGGGCGACAGAGGGAGGGGAGGGATACTCACACACTGGACTACACTGAACGTTACCGGGTTACACATTGCATGAACAATAACACAGAACAATAACAACCGTCATCTCCCCAAATCCCTCTCTGCCCTCCACACACACCCACATCTCCGGCATCGCCATCACCTGCTGTCGTTACACAGAGATGGAGTCGTGGCGTGGGGCTGGAGCTGCTGCTTTTTCTGGCTGAGCCATGACAGGATCGCTCAGTCCAGGAGGGAGGCGATGGAGGGAATGGACCAGGGGAAGCATTTGACGTGGGGTGAGCAGGATTGAAGCAAATTAAGAGGAAAAGGAAGGGGAAAGGAGACCTTGGTTTTATTCTTCAGCTCAGTTAGAAAGTAAAGTAGCTCTGTAGTGGATTTGTATGTATTTCTGTAGGTTATGTCAGTGCGTGCAGGAGACAGACACACATACTAAGTAAATTCATGTGTAAATTCACATGCAGATCAAGGTCATGGGTGGGTAAGGCAGAGTCCATTACCAGCCACAGAAATAAACTGTTGGTTTGTCTCCAAAAGGAAGATCTTTCAACCTTACGTGAATCATTTTAGGGAATGACACAGAAGTAGTGAAGTGCCAAGAAAAGTCTGTGTCTGAAAAACGTGCCAAATTGGACATGCACTGATGTAACCGTTTTGTAGCAGTGGCATTTTAAAATATTAAGGTGGTATTTTAGAATCCATCGAGTAAAAGCTTTACTCTTAAAAGCAATGACAACTTTTACTTTGTTTTAGCTATACTTATTCATTCAAGGGGCCGTGAATTTCTGAAGCCCACAAATGACAGCTGTCACTCTGGGTTTTTCCTTACCTGACCTGTTAGAGCCTCCTGAGCTTTTTGCCTTCTGGGTTCTGCAAGTACAAGGATAGTGCCGGTCGGTGCAGAGCGATATTTCAGGGGTTACTGCCTGGGCAGTCAGAGTGGGTTCGGTTCCCGTGCTGCAGTTTTCACAAATGCTCAGAGCAGGGCACTGTGTCCCGCAGGGAAGTGTGGCTGGGATCTGCCCACAGCGCTGCTGCTTCACCCAAAACCAGGCAAATTACACAAGATTTCCTTGCTACCTGAACGAGTTTCGTTTCTTGCCATGAACTGGCAGTACAGGACATGGGAATTAATTGTTTCGGCCAGCCCTGCAGCCAAAGTAATTTTCTGAAACGAAGACTTGCAATTTCCCTGCCCTTCCAGTGCAAGAGCCCTGGAGCTCATGGGGCTGTGTCCTTCCAGCCAGAGCCACATTTACAGCAACTTTTCTGTAATCCAGTGCGTGGCTGTCGTGCATTTTCAGTGTGGAGCTTACAGGGTGGGGTAGAGGAGAGGCAGCATTTGGAAGCCTTGAATAAAGCCTGAGGATTTGATTATAGGAGCATTTAGAAACTGCAGGTGAAAGGTTTCCGTTAGGCAGGTATCACTCATAGATACACTTCACCGGTGATGTGCAGACGTGATCGGCGGGTGCTGTCTGACACGGGGTAGCTTTGACAGCCTGTTAATCCCCAGCTTTCAGAGCAGTGTCAGGTCTGTAACATAGCAGGTATCCTTCTGCAGGAGATCCTGGCCTCAGGTTCTGCTGCTCTCAGAGAGGTGAAAGAAAAGCAGCAGCCAGGCTTCTCAGTCGTGCATCAGGGCTTTGGTTACGGAACAGAATTTTATCTTCCTGAACATCCCCATCCACATCTGCTAAATGCACAATGCACTCACTTCTGTCTATGGAAGGGTTTGAGTCTGTTAGATCACCCTCCTTGGTTTTCTGCTGTGCTTCCTTGTCTTTCTTGAAATCCAAGAACTGCTTCAAAGCAGCATCTGGTATCAGAATATTTGCCTCTTAAATATTTGATTCTTGACTCCATCTTGTATCTGAGCTCATTGTTCGCCAACTGCTCCTTTGCTCATGGAGGTAACCGTGGTCACAGCGTTCTGCTCCGGAGCTTCGGAGGGTTTTTTGAGGAAGATGCCATAGCAAAAATGAATAGTGCAATAAAGGCAGTCAAAACACTCAAGGTTGAAATATTGAGCAATAGTGGATCGTAAATGATTCTGTGACTTGGCTTCTGTGTATCTAAATTGGTACTGTGTCATGCCTCTTAGTTCCTTTATTTTTCCTTTTCTTGCATGCCCTGTTTATCCTGCTGTGTACAGCAGATGCCTGTGAATGTATGAAATGTGAGTGTATGAAATGTGAATGTATGAAGTGTGCACATGCATGTGCAGACAGCCAGCTGTGTGGACGTGGTGTGTATGTAGAGCAGAGAAGAGAATATAACTTAACATATCTATGCCTTTTATACAGAGTTTGATTAATGCATGCGTTTAAATACATCATGTAAATGGAAAATGGCAAATTATTGCCTCCTACAGTGGTGAGAAATCTGTTCAGTGTGACTTTCATAACAACAGAAAGCAAGGAAATGTCATTAACCATGGGAAGGTCCCAGAACGTCTCCCTGGCATCCTTTGCGGATGGCCCTGTGCATTTTGTCCCTGCAGAGTCCGGGTCCAAACCTTGCATGGGCACATGTAAAGCAGCCAGGTTTGCCGTGACAGAGTCACAGAGCGTGGGTCCTGCATCCTGGGGAGGGGCTGACAGCCCCAGATTGGGGGGGTGGGTGGTTTTCTTTGGGGAGTTGATGTGTCCCTACCATGGTCCCAACTCCATTGCCAGGCTGCTGGTTGCCGTTCTGCCATGGCACGTGCGTGTGTGAGAATTCTGGTGTAGTAAAACCTTGGCCAACCATTTTTTCTCTGTAGGGAACATCTGAGGAACTGCTCAAAGTGGTGTGTTAGGAAAATACATTGGTTGTAATCAAGCAGAGCTTGGGTTTGTAGAAGAAATGTGGTTGTATCTCATGGTAATGGATTTTACATTGATGAGAAGAGACGTTTTGTTTGCAAAAAGGTGGAATAAGGGGTTTGCACTGACTTCAGGAAATTCACATTGACGTAGTTGGCCAAATTTTGCCAGTCTTTTGCATACTAATTGTTTCCTGTTACAGTAACAGTAATAAAATTGTTGACTGGTAGTAAGAGAAGCAAAATCAGACCAATTATAACCAGTATTCTGTGTGAGAGGTGCATTAATCTGGTACAATCGGTTGATATAAATGTGAGGTTTAAAGGAGGATGGTGGAACAAGTGCTCCTTTCAATTTGTTGGCTGCTCAGATGCTTGTTAGAGCTAAAAAGGGGTCTGTTAAAGTGGCTTTTTGCTAACAATGTCTCCTGCATCCTGATTTATTACAGCAAATAACAAAGTTTTTATCGTGGAGCGCTGAATGTTTGTCTTTGTAGCGGCCTCTCTGGAATCAGCCACAAATCAAGCATTTGGCAGATGGACTTTTCTTAATTGGACCCACATTTCTTCTACAAAAATTGGGGCTGGAGAAAGTTTCTGGGTTGGGCTTAGGGCGGAGAGAGCAGAGGCAGAGGAGAAGGAGGTTGTGCTCTGCGGTTGGGAATTATTGTTGTTAGTGCATTCCTGATTGTTTTCTTGTAGTGACCTTTTTGGTCACTGCTGTCACTTCGTTATGGTTTGCCAGGAATTCAGAAAGCTGGTTTGTATGAGTGGTGGGGGGTTTTTTAAGTCTAAAGACATGAACTTGGTCCCGTCTCCTCTGAAACCGGTGTAGGCTGCCATGGTTTTACACGAGCACTGAGAGGGCAGGGACACAGCATCACTTTTGGGACAAACACCTTCAGACCGTCCCCGTGTGGTGGCAAATGGGTGCTCCGTGTCACTCCCTGCTCTGATGAACTCCCCAACTCGATCATTCCTGGGGACACTTCTCAGTGCACCTACAATTCGTGTAATGCTAAGGGACTCTCAATTACTCACATTTGTGATTATTTCGCAAGGGTTTTTTTCATAATTCCAGAATATAACTTTCTATTTAAGCTTTTTCCTGGCACTCCAAAAGCCTGAGCATATGGTTGATTGTTAAATGAGCCTCAGCCTTGGACGGGGTACAGCCATGCACTGACAACAGCAGCGACTTGCACTACTGCTGCTTCCTCTTTAGACGACTTTTGGGTTTAATCCTGTCAAAAAATTTTTGTATAACCCACAGAGAGAAAAGGAAGTGTACAAGTCATGTGCTGCAGTGCATTTAATTCCTAATCTGGTGCCATTGCAGGCTGTGCTATGGGTTTTCAAATGCTCCTAAAGCTTATTTGGATGCAATAGGGGAGAATCAATAACTTAGGAACTTCTGTACTCTTACAGGAAACTTATTTTGCGAGTTCCTGTAAGATCTAATTGCCATGTGTTTATTCCCAGCAAACTTGATATGCCACGTATTTTTAGGCATGATGAAATGGGTGAAGTTTGATGAGAATAGGGCGAGCGCTGCATTACAGAGGATGAGGAGTCATTCTCGTTCCTGTTGGAGAGGGAGATGACTCATCTGCAGAACTGGGACACGGGCAGACCCCAGTGCGTGAAGGGCTTTCAGATCTGCAGGAGCACGAGCTGGAGAGTTTGCTTTCTCCTCTGCCTCCCCACTTAAATGGCATTAACCAGACAGGCCTTCTGAGCAGAAAGACTTACAGTAATAGGTGCAGAGTGAAGGGTGACACTAACAGCGTGTTAAGTGCAGCGCAGGGGGCTCTGAGTTGCACAATAATGAAAATATTTTGAGGAAACACTGGTGAGTTTGTATAGGGAAACCATTGAGTGCTGTCAGCAACAACTGAAATGCAAAATAAAACATCTCGCAAGGTCAGGCACAGGCAGGTAGCGATGTCTGCTGGCTCGTGCGCTGGTGTCTGTCCCCAGGGACAAATGTGGGGAGCTCAGGGCTTCAAGGGCAGTTCCAGGATTGGGACTGGCCTCACACAGTACCTGCATTTGTATCAAGGCTACCTTGGCCTGAAATATGCAAATCAGCCTTTTAATGGGGTTCCTTTGCAAAACATTTCTTGAACCAGAAAGTTAATTACTGATCTCTAATTAACGGCTGCGTTAGGAGGCTGGAGTACAATCAGAGAGAGCTGCTTTGAAGGAGAGATGCAGGAGGAAATTACCGCTTCTCCCCAGAAACCGTTATGTTCCTCATCTGCTTCTCATGGTATTACAAAGTTTAGAAGCTGGTATTCAAATACTTTTAAAAGCATCATGCTCCTGATGGAGAGGCTCTTCCCAGTCTGTGTTGGTGGCATTGCATTTTCCTGATTAAGAGAGGTAGAGCTCGGGGTAAATCTGGGAGGCTGCAGATCAGTTGCACCAGGCCCTGCATACAGAGATATTTGTTATAAGGCCCCACTCAGCGATGCGCTGCTCCGCAAGGATAAAGCCAATTAAAAACCCCAGAGGGGCAGAGATGGACAACGGGAGCCTTTCAGCTCTCCTGGGGCAGCAGCAAGGTCTGGGGATTGTTACGTGCACACACACACACACACACACACACATATATGCACATGCAGGTGAATCTGTGATTTGTGTCTGAGGCTACCTGAGGCAAATGTATTTGACATTCTCAAAGAAATGCATAAACATAAACATTTCCCCTTATCCTACATACTCAAATTAACTTCCTGATCGAACAGAGAGGTCGGGTCTAATATCTCTCAGTAAAAGACTATATTAATTCCTAGGAATTTTTCAAGCCACAGTAAAATGTAAAGGGAAGGGCTAAGAGGCTGGAATTATTTTAACAGCCTTCTTCACGTTTCTCTGCTTTCCCGTTTCCTAACAGCCCGAGCAAACAGCTCGGTGCCCCACGGGGTACAGCTCGCGCCTCGACTCGGGTTGGAGTCATGTAGCAAAATGAGAAAACCCTTCCTGCTTCGGCATATGCGGTGCTACCGGGATAATTGGCTTCATGCGTCTTACAATTAGCTTGCAAAAATATGTTTTGCATTGCTGACCTTTTCTCTATAAGCAAGGCCATTGTTTCACTGTCCTGCCTAATTACAAAATAGAGTGTTGTGTGAGCAGGGAGATGCCATCGTTGGATCGTCGGCTCTAATTTGATGAGACATCATAATGGGGAGTTTTCATACCGAGGGCACTGAATTAGTGTAGCGTGAAGCCACATTTCTCTAAACCTACTAAATAAGGGGAAGTTAATTTTATGCTCTATCTTTTTGACGTTTGTAATCAAAGCATTGTATTACAGCTGCAGATGGTTAGCGTTTGAAGGATGTTTGGGAAATGCCGACAAGTGGAAGGCATTGTCTCTGCAGCGGAAGATCAGGTTGATTAATGGAGAGGAGGCTGCTCGCTTGCGTCTCGCTCTTCTCGCACCCGAAATACACATTATTGACTCGCCGCCTGGTGCGGAGCAGCGTTGTACACCTCAGGGTTACAACCGATAGTGCTGCTCCGGTCCCCTCGGCAAAGGCTGAGCGCGGGTGACAGTTCAGTGGCTGATGTGTTCTTCAGATCAGAGACAGACACTGCTACTGCACTGCATTAACGTTTTGTTTCCAAACAGACCGTTTATTCCGGCTCTGCCCTGGTGAGATGTTCATGTGCATGAATTTCAGTGCAATTACATTAGCATTACTCTTCATGTCAATAAACTCGAAGGAAAAAAAAAAAAAGAAGAGAAAGAAAATGTCATCACTGCAGTTTTTAGACCAGAAAATGCTTTCTGATAGTTCTAGACTCTTCTGTTTGCTTTTTTAGTTATCGTTTACAATAAAAACGAAGATACTTCTATAACGTATGTAACGTTATGTAAACGTTCTGGCACGTATGGAAACTGCTCGTGACGAAAACATGACTTTTGAACTTAAAAGAGCAGCTTTGCTTCCCCAGCCCACTGTAGGCTGGCCAACATCCCCCTGCAGCACATGCAGTCATGGCACAGCCTGAGAAGGGTCAGCAAGGTGACTTTTTAGAGAGATGGTTTAGTAGTGGACGGGTTATGGTTGGACCCAGTGCTCGTAAAGGTCTTTTCTAACCAAGTGATTCTATGATTCAATGGGAAATTATTATTTAGGGGGCTGATCTGGTGGATCAGGGCTCTGAACCAGCTCATGTGAGTGCAGAGTGATGGGAAGATGGCAGAAAAAGGGCTTTTCCTTTCAATGAGCTATAATGGTGACCTGTACTCACAGTTCCTGCCCCTAGGCACAGGGGACAGATCTCCATCTGGCATCTGCCTCGGCTTCCCGTCTTCAGAATGGGATTTCCCATCCCATAGGAGAGGCACATTGCTTGATGGGTCACATTCTCTGTCCTCTGTCATTTCTATTGGCGATCAGCATTAGCAATGGACGTCTTTTCTCTGTTGGAAGGAGAAAATGTTTAAGCTCAAGTTTCGCTCTGTTATTCTGCAAACCCTTGACTGGCAAATCCTGCGAGAGAGCTGTAAAGGAACACACAGAAGCTGAGGTGGGCGAGGCCTCGCAGCCCTTGCTGGGAGCGGGAGGACGCAGCTGTGTGACACGCAGTGTCTCGTTAGCCCATTGCAGATTGCGGTGGTCGTGCACAGAAATGCGCTGATTGTAGCTGGAGGCAGCCCGTGCCGCGCTGCTGCTGCCAGTCGGTTGTGCTGGATATAATGATGTTCAAGACTTGTGAATATAAAATAACTGTGTCAAGTGCATCCATCAGCTGGGGGGAAGGAAAAAACAGACCAAGGAAAACACGCTCCCCTGTCCTTTTCCTTACCATACTCTTTAATGATCCCTTGTGATATGGAGCCTCTTCTTAAGTCATTATTAGGGAGATTTCAAGTAGATTGTTCACATATGGGCATCTTCCTATGATACTGATATTATCATCTTGCTTATCTGGTTGGCAGCATTTGTAATTTTAATTTTCGGTGCAGCTACAGAATGTCTCACTTGGTTCTCTTCAGCAAAATTCAGGTCAGATGTGTTGAAAAGAAGGAAGAACTGGTTTTAATTGAATGAAACCAGTGCATTTTAGCTGGAATTAAAATGTAATTTGTTTAAAAATACTTATCTGATTTGAACTGAAGCCAGAAATGTGAATTTAGCTTTAATCCATGTGTGTTATATAAGTAATTATACGGGAAAGGGATGCGGCACACGCTGTACATGATTGATAGGGTGCAGGAGGGTGGCATTCATTCACAAAATGATGTAAATGTAGCGGTGGTTATAAAGCCGTAGGTTTTCTATCAGCATCCCCTTTGCGCCCGTTCACAAACGTCTCTGGGATGGTGCTGGCCCTGCACAATAACCCCCGTGCCCCGCTGCGGTGCAGGAGGGATTACAGCCGCTCTGCAGCCCCGGTCAGGGCTGCTTCCCCACAGGACCCCCCCGCGACGCCATCCTCACCAGCGATTTACATAACTCCCTTCTGTGTCACTTGCATTATTAATATTCTGCTGTCCTTGCCGCGTGGGGAGATTTGTTCCATTACGGATGTGTTTGTCATTGTATAGTAACACTTTGCATGAGATGTATATATACGGGCAGAGAAAGAGAGAAGGATTTATACATTAAATTTTCGGGGGGTGGTTTTAAAAATGCATTGCTTCTGTGAATGGAAAGGAAAGGCTGGGGGCTGCTGTTATCTCATTTCAGGCTGTGTTCTTTACCTCTGTATAATCCCCCTGGGCACTGAGGAGGGCCAGGGGCTGCGGGGCAGGCTCCCCGTCACCCAGGAGGTGACATTGCCCTGACAGGGGGTGACGCCTCCGGGGCTGCCACCGCTCCACACGCGGGGCTTCCCTGGGGCATGGAGGCCAATGTGCAGCTGGGGCAGGGGAAGCACAGGCGCCTGGGGACTTCTCTCAGATAGCCAGGTCTCTTGGGTCTTTAACATGAGGGGTCTGGATTTTGTGTGTTCGTGTGTGTTTGGCATTTTGAGTTGCAATAAAAAAATGTTTCTTGCTACCTTGTGATGCGTGACCAGCTTTAGTCTGTTCATTGCTATTGCTGAAAAGCAGATGATAATTTGAATTCAAGTTGCCAGTTGCCTGAACTTGGTGGTACTGGGATCAAGAGGTATTTTAAAGGAGGAGACATTTGCAGTGTGACGTTGCTGCGTGTTCTGAGTCAACAGAGGAGGCCGAGTTACCAAATTGGGCTGGGTCTGAGCTCTCTTTTGTTTTGACTTTTGTGCTTTCAGACGATCAGGTTTGCATGGTTTAAAAACCACATTGCAGCGTTTGTAATTTCTTTTGATGCTCGCTGAAGTGGTTGCTTTAATTCTATACCTTAATAGCGTTAATCACTGACGTGGCGTTGTTCGTGATCACCGTGCGTTGTGGCATTTTCACTACACCTCTTACTCATGCTCTACATAAGAGTGGAGGTACGTGTGGTTTGTGCAGTGTCTGTGCTGGTGAGCACAGTGGGTTTTCCTAATGAAGTGCAATTAGCAGAGTGCATGCACGGGAGCACCTTAGTGGGTGCTGGGCATCAAGAGGTGCTGATAGGGAACAGCTGAACCCCGGCCGCGTGTTCCCTCAAACAGAGATCACATCCACAGGGGCTCTGCATGAAACCTCTCTAGCTCACCCACAATTAATTATTCTCTGATCATCACTCAGACCCTGTGGATTAGGGAGCAGGGTTGGCAGGGGGTGGATAAAAGATGGAGCGATTTGGACTGCAATTAGGATTTCATTGCTGTCCTTACTCCCTGTTTGCTTAAATTGGAGGTTGTGTGTTCGGACCGAGCTGGGATTTATATCCCAGCAGTGGAAGTTCCCTGTGCACCAGAAACAAGCAAATCCACTCCATTCTTTAAGCTTCCCAAAGAGATAAAACACTCAGTCACTTTGAGGAGCTGAACTGTCAGGGGAGTAAGTTTTGCTTAGAAAATGGTGCAAGGGAGCGGCAGTGCCCAGGCTGCCAATGCAGGAACACTTCCCATACCCTACCCTATAGGGGTAATAACAGCATTTCAATATCGTCTCTCTCCATCCATCATCTCCCCTGCTCCAACTCTGTGCCAGGAGCCTTCTATGGGGTTTGCAGCTGTGGCAGATCCCTGATGGACACCGAAGCCGATCCCGCAGCAAACCATGTAACCCCGAACCATGGGTTGCATCACCCCATTGCAGAAAATGTGATTTTAAATTCAATCATTACCAAAATGTTAGCCGAGAGTTGGAAGTCTGCTTCACTGGTGAGATGGTGTCTGATGCTGGGACCTCAAGGGGTTTCCTTGACGGCACCAGTGACCACAGCCACGGTCGCACTTTGCAGTAATGACCCTGATGGCTGCGAGGTTGTTAGAAAGTCTCCGGGGGAAGGGGCCTGGTTGCATGACAGAAGAATTGAGAGGCCTGTGCTGGCAAACCTTCAGCACTTGGAGATGTATTTAAGTTAGTCCTTTTAATTGCTTTCTTGTATCCCCATTCTACTCTAAGCTCTAGGAGCCATTGAGGGAAGTAAGTGTTGCTAATATTAATCTCCTCAATCCTTCTTCCTTTAACTGGTTACTCCTGGCTTCATTTGTGCAGATGTTTGAGACCTACAGAGTGGGTTATAATTCTGATCCTGTTTTAATATGTTCTAACAGAACATATAACTTAGGAGAAATCATCGGCTGACTTCTGCATTTGATTTAAAAAAAAACGTGGGTTGTGATCTTTGCATACCATTGCTGCTTCCCAGGACCATTGGCAGCCGCCGTGACATGGATTCATAAAGCAATTCCAGGTCCTTGAGTGAAACCTGCAAGAAAAGGGCAAAGAATTATTTGTCTTTTTTTCATTATCGTGGCCCTCTCGTACCTGTTCTGACGTGCACTTGAGAGAATTTCTTACTTGATGCCTTTATATCTAGAGCTCTCTCTGTGTACAAAGTCAGGCAGGGTGTCTCGCCCTGCTTAGATAAAGTCACTCACGTTGAGGCCTCGCTCACTTTATCGGCCTTGTCCCTTGTCCCCTCCCGCAGCAGCAGAGCCCCCCCACACTCCCCAGTCAGAGCACATGTGGGGAGTGGGGACACACAGTGACAAGAGGAGCCGGAGGGATGCCTGGTGCCAACCACGATTGGCTTATTCGGGACCTTGGGTATCTCGTCAGAATGTTATTAAAATTGTCATTGTCTTAAAAAATAATAATCCAGTTTGAGTTGGGAAGTTTTTGTTCTCAATTACATCTCATACCAGTGAGTGCCACAGACATGGTGAGATCTGTGATACATAATTTACATCACAAAAACTTTTAATCTATTGTTGGTTATCTTCCATCTTTATAATCTATTCCTTGGCCATTTTAATAAAAGACAGTAAATAGAGACAGCCAGCTTTTTTCTTATTTTACCATGCATTATTTGCTGATAATTTGATAAGGGCACACGTGTCATGTCATCTCTCCTTGTCTTTCCCAGCTAAAGAGACTCCTCTTAGGCTGTTTTCCATGGTTTATGTCACCTCTTGAGGCTTCCCCTAATAAATACACTGCACATGTACATCAGTGGCCATTGGAAGAAACGCCTTTTCTGCCCCTGTTTTTCCTGAGAGCACTGGCATGTACGTATTGGTAAAAGAGGTGTCTTGGGGAAGCTGGGAGCTGCAACTGAGAGAGACCGGAACGTGAGAAACACAAAGATATTTGCCTGCCAGCATCCAGATTCTGCACTTTTGGGACATGAAAAGAAATTCTGAGATGGAGGAGGAGGGAGAAAGCAGAGGCTGGGTGGCTGGCAGAGGCTGGGTGGCTGCTAGGGGCTTTGCAGCCGGTAGCGTTGCCGAATGAGTTGTACAAGGATACCTGGCTCTGTCTCTGCACCTCCTCATCCCTCCTTGTCTCAGGAGCAGCTCCTTTTGTTAAAATAAAGTGATACAGAGTCAGCATTACACAGAAGAATGAGTTATAAAATAATGGGGCTAATAAGCATGTAAAATAACCCGACTGTACAAGAGTGCAGCCTATGGAACAGCAGCTGCAGCAAATATATTCGGGTTGTCGGTGTGTGGCTATTTCGTGCTGAAAGGGCTGAGGTGTAATGAGAGTTACAGCATCAGGGGAGCTCTTGGCGATGAATAGTGACATTTTCCAATAACAGCTCTGAGAAATGAAAGAAATCCTCTGTACGAGCATGGCTTTGAGTGACAGCTCGGGGATCTCCATTCCCCACCCTCACCACAGGTAGAGCAGACGTGGTGGTGGCAACGGCCTTGAACCCCCTTGAACCCCCCCGTGTGTAATTAACCCGTGCTGTTGGCGTTTGGTACGTAAAGAATTACTCTGTTAATCAGTAAAATTCAGTCCCACTGAAAAGTCTACCAAGAATTAATTTTTTTGTTGATAAATTATTTGAGGGTCTCGGGATTTCTGTCAGCGGTGCCCCCTTTTCCTGGAGCTCCTCTTTGCGCTGCCCTTTGCCGTGATGCTCCACGTTATTCCCTGTCAGTAAGTTTGCAGGAAAATGCTGCGTTTTTGTCACGGTCAGAAGCTGATGTCTGCTGCCGAGCTGTAATCTGCCCAATGGTAAGTGGTGAGATTGCATAATTCTGGCTTACACAACACACACGTCCACGTGTGAACACACCAGGGAATTCGTATGTGGGATGGACTGGGGAATTCTGTTTTGCACAGCTTTCATCACCAGTGTTCCCCGCAAAACAGATTCCTGCTACTTAATTTAGTAACATGTATAGCTGATTTTCAGCTTTTTGGGGAAGGTGGGAAGGAACGTGGCTGGTTTTTTTCTGAGTTTAGGGAATTTTTGCCATTGCCGCTCTCTCCAATGACTCGGGAAGGTGGCGACTTTCCCTGAGTCCACGCAGAGCCTCCTCATCCTCGTTCCTCTGTGCGAGGGAGTGGTTTTCCACAACAGCAGTAGGCAGTGGCAGCTCTTCTTTTAAATAACGTGAAAATAAACCAGGCCGCTCCCGCCCTGCCCTCTGCAGATGGGCACTTTTGAATCCTGCCTGAATAATCACTGGTGCTAATTACTGAATTTGAGGAAGACGGCGGGACTGCTGCTCCAGCACAAGCTCCAATGCAGCAAATCAGGGTAATTTCCCCGTTGTGATTTCTGCTCTTCGCTGTGTCTCTGCTTTCCTTCCCCTTTGCTGCCCTTGCACTTCCAGTAAGGGAACTCATAACGGCAACATAGTAAGTGCTTGAATGGCTGGAAAATCCTTTCATAGCAAAGAAGATGCGATTGTTACTTATTTATTTTATTTTTTTGTTAATACGACTGGAATACAAATGGGGCTTCGACGCCTAAGGGCCTTGCATTTTTAGAGTAATTCCTTATGACATGTGTCACGCTGTGTTTTATTCAGGTGGGTGGTATGATATTAAGCAATAAAGCAAGCTTGCATTTCTCTGCAACTGTGTTTCTATGCACGCTCCCTGGCACAGAGGTCCTTATTAGTAGAATGTCAGATCCATGCTGGCTACACCGAGCCTGAAACGTTTTGTGGGCCTAAAGAGAAATCATCTTAAATCAATCAGAGGTAACCTCGCGCCAAATCGTCCTCTCGGCCTTGTCCTTTGTCCAGGCAAAGATGAGGCTGCACGAGCGGTTCCTTAAGTAATGCTCGGGATGAGATGTCTGTGTCTGGATGGAATATCGATTTTCTAATTGCCGTGCTGCTGTTAAATGAGTCGTTAGTGGGGAGCAAGGGGAAAGCAAACTCAAATGTGTTGCAGGCTGCCTTTGGTTTGTCTCTGCTAAACACACCCTGGGTGTTAATGTGTGAAATTCAACAAACGCGTAAGGTGGAATTGTTTTGTGCGACAGACACAGAGAGGGCAAATGGGGCTCACGGGTGGGACAGGCTGTGTCCCTCGCACAGCACAAAACAGCTTTTCTGCTTCGAATATTCATGCTGCAACCAGGGAGGAAAACAAATGGCAAAGCAGTGGCATCCCGGGACGCGGTCCCCGAGTCACTTTGTGTGCTCTGGCTGAGCTCCTCAGGCTGCCAAGCGTGGGACAAGGTTGTCCCTTCCCCAGATGCTGCAGTGGCCATGGGGTGTGAGCACATGAGCACCCATGAGGTAGGAGCAGCCCCCAGAGCCCCCGATGGGGTCTCCAGGCCATGCAGCAGCTGCCAAGGCCAGGTCTGATGTGGCCACCTCCATCTCCTCTGCTCCATCTTCTTGTACCCAGCCCTAGAAGCAACCTCCCTGGCACAGAAGTGGACCCCTCTGGCTCCTGTAAAACCTCTCATCAGGCACTTTGGAAAGTAAAACGCAGTCTCTTTATCACAAAGAATCTTTTTGAGACAATAGAAATAACTATCAGCTATGCCACATCTAGCCCATAAATAATATTTCTTAATGTAGTTTCAGAAAATACAGCATATGTTTATGTGTCCAAATACATCCTCTTAGCAGAAAAATAGCTTCTTTATTTTTCCAAAGATTAAAATGCCAAATCAACTAATTACTTTTCTTGGAAAACCTCGACCACATAAAACACATACTCTCTCAGTGAGCTAAATTGATTTATATTCAGCCATTAATTCTTTATAGCCCATAATTTGCAGAACAACAAAGCTAGTTGGAAAATGTGCCCTATTCCTTCTGAATAAGATGGAAATATGTTGGCGTGGAAAAGAAACGTGGGCGCAGCGAGGGCTGGGGTTGGGGCAGCCCTGGGAGCTCACCCTGAGCTGCTGGACAAATTGACCTTAAATTAAAAGGAGAATTGTCCTTGCTAAGGTAACGGTGTCCATGGAGCAGGACCACGTACGGCTCTGTATTTTATCCCAAAATATTGGATGCTCTCCAGTGTTACTGCAGTTCACGTCTACGCATGTAATTTAATCAGGTGCCATGAACTTGCCTTTTGGGAGGCTTTTCCATCAGCTTAAGAATATTTGAGATTTCTCCTAATGTCTCCATTGGTCTCATTTGCATTATCCGTGGAAGATTTGTATTTTTTTTATTAGGAGATTTTAGAAAACTGATAAAATTACACGAGGTTCCTTCCAGTATGTGCGTCATTGACTGGAACTAAGATCTTGATAATGAAATTGGAATTCGTCTTCCTCTGGTCCGGGGTGGTAATAAGACGATGCTAGCACAAGCTGGGCATTAGGCACAAAAGCGCTGGGTTTTGGCACACGAGTGAGGTGTTGTAAGGGATTGTGTGTGACAAGAGGGCCCCGTGGATGATGTGCACAGATTGGGAGTGGAAGTGGAGATAGAGCAAGCGAGGGAGGCCCAGCCAAGCTGCGGATGT
>NW_010194297.1:27345-33848 GCF_000695765.1 Mesitornis unicolor | reverse complement strand
AGGAATGCCCGTGGCGCGTGGTTCTGCCGGCAAGGCCCTGTTGGGTGCGTGGTTTTATGGAAATCTCCTGTTTTTTCCCCAAAATGGGAGTCTGTCAGGCACTGAATAAATGCAGGCAGAGCTAGCGGGGAGGCGTTACAGCACGGGAAACAGAAACATAGTCTTAAACAAATTAAAAGGATGGTAATTAACCAAATGAATTTCATCCTGGAGATAATCAGACGAATATATTTAGAAGGAAAATAATCCCAATTCTCAGAAAACAGTAATTAAAATATACTCATTTTTGGGAATGGTTAACAAGCAAGATTGGAGGCAGCAAAGTAGAATAAAGCTGTAATGGATGCTCTCTGGGACGGCATCTGATGAGGCCCTGATGCGTGATCTAACATAGCCCCTGATAGGATCAAATTCGGAGTTTGGGAAACCTCTCTGTCTGAGTAAATTCTTGAGGAGCCGAACGGAGCGCGGAGCAGAGGCAGTCCTGTTATCTAGGTCGGCTGAGAGATAACAGAGGATGCATTTCATAACCATGGATTTAAAGGGTGTCAACAGTGGGGAGGTGGAAGAATTTAGGGTGGATAATTGACAGATAAACGTGGGACAAGGTGGGAAGCCACAGGCAGCGGGAGATGACCGGCACACGGCGGTGGGTCTGTCCGGAGCAGGTTGGAGATGCAGGGAGAGCTCTGCCATCACTGACACAGCCCCTGGGGATGTGCTGGAGGAGTCCATCACCGATCAGGTCACTGCTGCTCCCATGGGCACCCCAGCATCCGCGACAGGGAGATTTCGAGGGGAAAGGGAGGGCTGGGGGCAAGAGTGGGAGAACGCATTGGTGTGTGCTGTGTGGACGTCATAGCCTGGGTGCGGGGTGGTGTTCTCATTAGCTCAGTGTGGTGATCTTTATTTTTTCCCTTTGGGTTCTCTCCATAAGCCCCAGATTTTGTTGTTCACGGATGGAACTAGAGGTGGGTCATGGCCACAAAATACTGACTTGTGCCAATACATGGAAAGCTCCAGAGTTTGAGGGAGATTTGGGCTTGCTTACAGTTGGGTCTATTGAAGAGGAAGCAGTTGGATACAGCACAGAACTAGGACAAAAATGGTATTTGTTTTCCAGAGGAAAGCTACTTCTTTTCAGGATTTACTTGGTGAAACAGTTACAGTGTCGAGGCCTCGTTGGGAGCCCTCTCTTTTGTGTTCTGGATGAGAAGATGCACCTTCTCTAACAATTACGGATAAATACTATTTTTCTAGGAAATACCCACTTGGTCTGATCATAGCATATTGTGATTTGACATCTGTTTGCACACACAAGAATTCATATCAATCTGATTTCGTACTGAAACTGCCAATAGGTGCATCGATGGACTGATGAGCAGGACAGGCTTTGGGTGTTAATTTTATTCTCTTATCAAAATGCCTGCAGAGAGGACAGGTGATGTTGGTGTCTGTGGGAGAGAGAACCTTTTTAGGACTTTCTTTACCTCCCCAAAAAATGGACAGAGGTTGGAGGATGCCCTTGAGAGGAGCCCAAAGCCTGCAGGGTGCCTGGCATGGACACCCCAAAGGGAAAGCAATATCGGCCGTGCCCTGTCTTGCTCGGATGTTCTCGTCCCATGCAAATAAACTAGATTAAACAAGATGCTCCCAGGATTATTAATGAACTTGAGATCCTTAAATTGCATATTAGGGGGTTTCTGTTGGATTAAGCCTTCTGTACATCACAATGCTCTTATCTAGAATTTATCTGCGTGCAATCAAATGAATTTAAAAAAAGATTTAGAAAGAAAACATCAACAGAAAACACACAAAGTAGTGTGCAGATTTATAATCTCTAATAATTACTGTCTTTTCAAAGAGTTTATACAGTTTTCATCCTCACTCAAACTTCAAATGTTTCACTTTAAATCTGGGGTTTTTCCCTTCACTGCATTTTCAGTTTACATTCCTAGCCTGACACTGGGGGTTGAAGATGATGCTGGACGTAGGAAACAAGTGGTCTGAGAGTGAGCTTGGAAAAGTGCGCTGGTAACTGAGCCCACGGATACTGCAAAGTAACAGAGCCCCTGCTTCCCACTCCTGATCCTGTCCTGCGAGCTGTCAGGAGGCCATCGAGCACCAAACACCTTAAAACATGGCAAGCGTAACAGTAATATCTACAAAACAAGAATTCTGTGCTCTTGAAAGAAATAAATAGCCCATTTTCCATCCGTATTTGCAGCACATTGCTCCTCGCAACCTCTTGTTATAGCAGTGCTTTTTCAGTCTGGCGTGCGTTGCCTTTCCCCAGCTAACGATGCTCATTTTGAAGGAGGGGCTCTGGACTACCAAGTGGGTACCACTTAGGAAACTGGAGTCGGGAGGGGTACAGAGTCTCAGGAAACCTTTGTGACCTTGGAGTGCAGCAGACATTTTTCTTATATTTTTATTTTAAGTTTGACTTCTTCAAAGGAGAACCTTGAGCCCAGCTCAGATTGAGCCATCTCTGTATTGCAGTCATTAAAGATTCAGTAGTACCTTTTAAGTCCGTGTTAGGAAATTCAAATTTTTCAGTTTAGTAAAGCTGTGTCTCTTTTTCAAGTGCTATGCTGCTCATTTTTGAAGGTCTTCCAGGATTTCCAGTGGCTTCTCGCAGAGCAGGAGCTAAAATGTGTTGTTTTATTCTGAAATGTGAGTGTGGCAGGACTGCACGTATTGCATGGCTGAACTGTCTGCAAGGGTAAAAATGTCACACGGGGCAAGAAGCAGCCCCTCGGGTGACCAGTGCATTTCTGCTGAATGCCTTTTGGAGCACGGTTTAGTTATTTTTCTCTTAGTGATTCCTGTATTTGGGATTGGAGCAGAAGCAGAGATCTCTTCTCTCCAAGGGCTCATAGCTTTTAAATGTGGAAGGTTGAAGCTCCGTGTCGTGCTGAGCTCCACTGCAGTGTACTTTGAAATCTGCTTCAAGATCTGAACTTGGTTAAATGGCCCTTTCTCTGTTTAATGTTAGAGGAGGAAAAGCCTAAGCCTCTGAGTGGATTCATAGTCACGCTTTAATTAATCATATTTTTACAGCGTGCTGCCAGGAGGAAGGAGATGCCTCTAATCCAAATTCACAACAACAAAATAAACGCCCTAGAGATATCCCCAGCCAATAAACAGCCCCATTCTCCAAAAAATCATATCCTTCCTGTGAACCAAACTCAAAAAACTGATGGGAAGCAGATTTCTCCCCCTTGGTCCCAACCGAAGAAGGTGACTTTGCTGAGCAGGGCCTGGGGGAGCACCTCGGAAGTGGAGGTGGTGAAAGGGAAACTCTTTGGCAAGGAGAGACAATTCAGATCCAGCCTCCCCAGAGGATCTGGAGAGCAAAGGGTGGGGTAGGGAGTGGGAGCAGGAGCAGGAACTTGGAAACATCCGACACTTTCTGAAATCCCATCTCAGTAACTGAAGAGATTCATTGACCGTTAAGTGTGGGGGTGAAAATCACCCGTTGGATGCTGCGTGTGGGGCTGTGTTTTCCTCAATAATCAATACTTTCTAAAACAAGGAAAATGGCCACAACGGAGCTCCAGCAGACAGAGGTTCTCAGAGGCAGGGCAGAAGGAGCACAGCGATGGTGGGAGCCGTGTTTGGGGTGGGGAATTTGGATCTCCCAGAGTCTAAGAAGTGCTCGGGAAATGAAGAGCAACGCCCTTTCCCTCACCATGCTCTTGCTGCCTTGGCACACGGGAGAAGTATTAATGTGGTAAAGAATGATGAGGCCGTTTTTCTCCCAATGACAGGGTGTGTTTTACTTGCTGGTATTTGAGATTTGGGTTTTTTTTCCATTTTTAGTTAATTTTCAAGCAGCTGTTCCATGTTAGAAAGATGAGGGGTGAGGGGAGAGATGAGATGGTCCCTGGTCAGGCCAGGTTGTGAACACCCACGAGGGATGGAGGACGACAGGCACATCCAGGCAGATACTTGGGACCAGCAGCTTCCCTGTGCCACGGTTGGTGACACCGGTTGGTGACACCGGTTGGTGACACCAGCTGCCCGTCCTTGCCAGTATTAAGAAGAACCTGTTGAGGCTGTGAGAGAAGAGGAACTTTTGGGGTGGACAACAGTGAACTTGTGGGTGCTCCTCTGTGCTTTCTACCCATCCCTGTGACACTGCAAAGAGCTTGTCCTGACTTTCGTGCCTGTCCCCACGGCAGGGGAGCATTAGATTGGATATCAGGAAAAATTTCTTCATGAAAGAGTGGCCAAGCACTGGCAGGGGCTGCCCAGGGCAGTGGTGGAGTCCCCATCCCTGGAGGGGTTCAAAAGACGTGTGGATGTGGCACTTCAGGACATGGTTTAGTGGGCATGATGGGGTTGGGTTGATGTTGGACTTGATGATCTTAGAGGTCTCTTCCGACCTTCATGATGCTGTGATTCTGCTCCTGGCCTCTCAGCGTGCTCCAAAAAATCCAAGATATGTTTTTTCTCCTTCTTCCTGAATGGTTTCATTTATTATTTATTAATGACATCCAGAGGACACAGTAGTGATGGACTCCGTTATGATGACTTCAGTAAAACTCGGTGCTTACACCAAATTACTGGGAAGATAATAATTCATGAGACAGACTCGGATTGATCTTTTTAAGCTTTTGTTACTTTTTGTTATTATTGTTTGTTTAGCCTTTGCAGTGGTGTGGTAGCAACAGTGTCAAACTAAACCCCTGCGTGACCTTCAGGGTATTTCCTTGTTTGTAAATCAACACTGACTTGCATAAAAGTAAAGATTTTCCTGTGTGTTTTACATTTGGGATGAGAATGGGTTTCGTTTGGGGGTTTTTGTAATCTTTTAAGCTGTTTGCCAGTGTCAGTTATGGTTTTTAATTAATCTCCTTGTCTGATGACTTCTTCCCATCAAATGGAAATCATTTCAGTGCTGGCAGTGTCAGCTCCCATTAGAAATACGGAGGCTGGCAGGTCTAGGATGAGTTCAGCTTGCGGGATTGAGGACTGCGATACCGGGATGCTGGAAGGGATAGCTAGGAGCACAAACCACTGCTTTTAAAGATGTTCTTTCTCAAGGTTTGTTCGGAGCAGATAAACCCTCCTGCGCAGACCTAGGGGGTGCAGGAGGGGATGGGGTGAGGGGGTCGGTGGGTGTCAAGAGGCTTTGGACTGGTTCTCGACACAGGCGCGATCCTTGTCCTCCTGCTTCCCAAGGGAGTTGCCTCTTTGTGTCCTTGGAGAAGCTGGAGCTCATTCTGCACCGTAGGTCAGGGTGCTCTTTATTGAGTTGTGTCAAAAAGCTGGACAGGTAATGACAGAAATTGGGCCAGGGTGCATTACACTGGGCTTTACTCTGCTGTATCTGCACTGCTCTCCTGCTTAATTATTTTTTTTTAGTTTTCTACAAGTAAGTTGTCTCCATTCCCAACCAGATGTCATTTTCCTTACGCTTTTACCTGGGGCCAGAACATGAAAACCTCCCATTCCTCCTAGGGTAAGTGGAGCTTTGCAATCCTTCACCGTGGAAACCACATTAGTTGAGAGTCTTTAACTTCCCTCAACATCCAGGTGCTGTTTGCACGTGAGTTTTTGGGAAAGCGACACCCTTACCTTTCTGTCCATTGCGGTGAAGGCAGAAAGGAGAGTGGACAAACACATTATTGATCCCGCATCTGTGCACAGAGCCTCCTCGCAGCACACCAAGATGACCCCATCATGCCTACAGTAAGATATACAACAGCAAATCATCCCCATAGTGCTTTGGATCATTATTTTTTGAGGTCTCCAACACCATTTTAGCTGAACCAGCGGGCGAGACCATAAATAACCAAACCCATATGCACTGTACTCATGGCCAGGGCAGGTTCACTGCCCCCTCTGCAGCATCCTCTGCTGTGAGGACACAAAGAGGAGAGGGCTCTGTACCCCACCCTGTGTGCACAGCACTGTCGGCTCCACCTTGCTGCCTCCTGACGCTTAACTAATTGCGCTAATTGTCCAGTTAAACACACCGGGGAATTGGGATACGCCATGCGCAGGGGAAATCCACAGCTGCCATCTGTGTGTCTGTGTGCCCCCTGCTTCCAGAAGCTGTCGGTGGAGTCTGCTTTGAATAATTCAGACCCTCAGCTGCAATTTATGAGATAAAGGGAAATAAAACGTGCCTGTAGCTGTCTGCAGTGGCAGTCACTCCTTCTCCCAAAGTTCCCCAGTGACTGCTTTTAGGAGTGGTTGGACAGGCACCTGCGGTGCTGGTGCTGTGAGCACCCCTGCAGACAAATGTCAATACTGGAGGCTCGGTGCCACTCATGGATTTATCCAAATTCAGGGTTTTGTCCCATTGCTTCCCCTCCATGGTTCACAGAATCACAGAATCACAGAATCACAGAATCTCAGGAGTTGGAAGGGACCTCACAAGCTCATCCAGTCCAACCCCTGCCAGAGCAGGAACACCAGACCAGGTCACACAGGAACATGTCCAGGTGGGTTTTGAATGTCTGCAGAGAAGGAGACTCCACAGCCTCTCT
>NW_010194297.1:0-27004 GCF_000695765.1 Mesitornis unicolor | reverse complement strand
TAACCAGGGCAGAGTAGAGGGGGGGGAGAACCTCTCTGCCCTAAAACCACCCCCCTCCTGATACACCCCAGGATGGCGTTGGCCTTCTTGGCCACAAGGACACATTGGTTGGTGGTGTTCCACAGGTGAACTCCTGGTGACAGCTGTGGGAATGCAAACGTGGGGCAGATCTGGGCTCAGCTCATTTCTAGTTCCTCCCCTTTTCTAAACTAACGTATTTCAAACTAAAACATTTTCAACTAAAACTGAAGAGCATCATTTCCCAACCTTGCATGCAGCGCTGTGTAAGCAGCCCAGCACGACAGGAGAGCAGAGAGGGAATTGCTGCTGACTTTTCTTCAAAGTGGAGGCTGAGGGGCTGCAGAATCCCCCCCGCCACTTCTTTTCCTTCACTTGAGGCTGTGGATGCCCCGTCACAATATTTCTCAGAGCGATATTTCACTTCATTACTTTGTATTGTTAACTGTGCGGGTCCTGTCAGTTTTTATCCATTGTTTCCTGCCAAGTGCGTTAAACAATCAGAGCTCAATTATACAGCTATTTCCTTAAGCAGCCCATTGATAGTCACTCACTTGCACAAGATTAAAATAGATAAGTTGCAAGATAAATAGCAGGTTTTTCCTCTCGTGTCCTCGATGTCTCACTGCTTCTTGGTGCCCCTTTTCCTCCCTCCACCCTGTGGTGCTGGTGGCCCAAGTTTGTGCCCAAGTGTTTTGCTAAACAGAGGAGGCCTTATTGCAGGAAACTTTAAAGGCGCATTTTACAGCTTAAATCTCCCTCTCAAATGAGACTTGCTGACAGAAATAAAGGGAATAACAGGCTGGAGTTGTCTCACGATTTTTAAAACATGAGGTCGTCGTTTGCAGAGTTGGCTCCTTCAAGGTAGGCATGCAAATGCTTATGTGGGTACATAAATAAGTGGCCTACTTTTCTGGGATGCTGAATCCATTAAAATCAATGGAAGTTCTGCATCCCTGAATAAAATGACATTTATTTTGCTGGCTAATTTTAGGTACCCAAAGACAGAAACTTTGATCTAAAAGAAAAAGGTTGTTTAAAACACTGGTGGATTTTTGCCGTGTTTCTGGAACACCAGACCTAGGCCTGACGTGGGTTGTGGAGTGATACGAACTGTCCACTCTCCGCTCATAAGCAGAGGGCAGAGCAAAAGTATCAAGCAAAACAAGTCAAAGCATGCTGGAGGATCTCTCCACGGGATCGGTGATTCCTGTGAAGGCATTTTGGAAGTTGTCACGTTGGTCAGGCCAGATGCCATCTCTGTGCGCTGTCCCTTGCAAAGCAGTCGCCAGGTCAGGACTTGTTTTCTTTCTCATTCAGAGCCGGGGATGTCAGTGTGGGCTCAGTAAAATGAAGCCAGAGGTTTGTCACATGCTTTAGCCTTTATTTTTATAGCACTAAATATAAAAAATGAGAGAGGCGAGTGTCCTTCTGTCCTGCAAGGTCATTGATTTTCATGGCCTCTCACTGCTGTGCCTGGAGCTGTGTGGGCCTCCGGTTTGTTCTGCAAAATGTTAAGTCTGGCAGTCTGCATCAGGGACTTTCCTTGTAACGCGTCCTCTCTGCTGGAAGTGAGAGCTTTTCTGTTTAGCATTTGTGTCTCATCCGTGTTTGTGCTGCTCTGGTTGTGTCTGATGCCCCTCTTGAAGGCTGCCCAGTTGTCCAGCCCCACGTTCAAGCTGTCTTTCCCCTTCCCTTTCCAGCCTCAACGTTCATTCCCCAGTGCACACCTTGAGCTCCCAAGCAGCCTTAGGCTCCTCCCTCATCAGTTTCTTTATTTCCTTACCTGACTCTAGGTTTTTTGTCATCTTGGGGCCCTCCCTCGCCTGTGTCTGTCCTAGGGAGTTTTGTTCCTTTTCCCATTGCCCGCTTGCCAGCTGGACTCAGATCCAGTTGTCTCGTCTTTTCCTGCTTGCAAAACACCCGCTGTGAGGAGTAAAAGCCATTAACGCCGTGTTGCAATGTTCTTGTCTGCTCCTGCACAAAACATTTTCCGTGGGTGAAACGCTCCACCGATGTCAGCAGTAAAAGTTTTCAGCAAACTCTTAATTTATTAAGTACTTCCAGACTAAGGAAGAACCTGGAATGGCTTACATACACAAAATATTCAAAGGCCAGAGGGTCCATGTGAAAAAGTATTCATTTGAATACAATTATTTTCCAAGAGAACAAAAACAAAAGTCGTTTGTATTTTTTTTAAAGTGGGTCAACGCTACATCTGCAGCGCTCAGCCACTTTGCATATGACACATCACCCACTCTGTCTGTCTTGAGGCGGGACGCTCCTGCAAACTGCCACTTAATTGTGTATTTGGTGCCTGCTCTCTCCCCGCATCCCGGATAAACATGGCAAAGCCAACCAGTGGTGGCTGCGAGGGGAAGGGAATCTGTCGTCGTCTCAGCCTTGTTATCTGCGACCAAGGCAGACTTTGAGCAGCATTTTGCTTGTAAACACCCTCGTCAGACACCTTTGTGTTTACACAGATAGCATGGCAGCCCTTGGCACCTGAAGGTTTTAAATAGTTGCTTTCTGAAGTACTCGATGCCGACTGTCCTTGATAAAAGGCAAAGGCCATCAACGCTGGTGAAATGTGGTAAGGAAAGGCCTTAAAATGAAAAGATAAAGCTGAGTCCAAGCAAATTTAAGAGAGAGAAAAGGGAAGAACGGGATATCGAGACTCGGTCTGGTGGTTGCTGTGCTCAGGGGGTCCTTCCGAGCGGGAATTTTACCTGGGTTGCAGTTTGGGGGCAAGTCTGGTTGTGGGGATCTTTACAGGGAGATCTCATCTGTTGATGTTAGCTGAGGGGTACCTCCTCCACTTTAAGGTGGAAATATTTCCTACTCCATGCACGAGTCATATATTATTTAAATCTATATCCAGACAAAACAAGAAACCATAGGAAGTAATCTCTGTTGCATGCAGGGCTTCCTGACTGGCCCTTTCTGTGACTATCGAAATCCCAATCTGTCGTGCTTTAAACCCAAGTGAGTTCAAGAGAGGCTCAGCCAAATCTAGAGAGGCTACAGGGAGCGGGCCAAAATCTCCTCCTAGGGCAATCCTTAAGAGGATTTTAACCTGCATCCTGACACTGAGTTACTGTGAATTAACTGTTGCTTCCAGGCAGGGAATGATGAATGGTCTGAAATGAAGAGATAAGGGTGCATGTGGACGCGTTCTCCCAGGCTCTCCTGGACCTTTTCTGTTATGAGCAGCTGGGAGTGCTTCCTAAGACAGGGAATATGCGATGCTGGGTCAATTCTTATTTTCATATGCCCCTATATGTAAAGAATAAATGAGTGGATTAGTTCAAACTTACACCAGTGTAACAGAGAAGAAAAGCAAGCTCCTTGTGTCTTGTAATAATACAGACACACACATTTGGGGGTTTTTTTGTTTGTTTGCTTAGCTGCTCCTTTTTACCAGTCTCAGCTTAGGCTGTCCATGTTTTAATTGCGTTGTTTAATATTTACCTACTAGGAGTGCCCTAAGGCCGTAAGTTCAGATGAGTTCTGACGTGCTCATCTGACAGCACAGCCAACCCAAAATCTCTGTGAGCGGGAAGGGAGCCCAGGAAATGGGAGGTTTGTGGTTACTGCAACAGCTGCTTCGTAGCCAAATCCTGCTCCTGCTGAATCGATGGGAACATGGCCACTGGGCTGCACTGGGAGCAGCATCGGGCCTGCAGACACCAAACACGTGCTTCATCATGGGTATCACAAAAAAGGGGTTCATTGTGGCCCCTCAGTTTTGGATACGGCGCGATTTCTGTGGCAAGAGCCACCAAGTTGAGGTGAAAAGATGAAACAGGAAACATCCTTGCGATCGCACCCTTTTCCCCACAAAAACACACCCAGAGGAATACCACGGCCTTGCTGAGGGCTGTCCTGAAGCACAATGAGCCCTGGCTCCCAGCAGATACTCTCGGTGCCCTTTCTGATTAACTCCAGGCATGGTCCAAAGAGCTGAGATGGATAATCTGGCCATCCCCACTGTTTGTGGTCATCACCACAGCAACGCATCTAAACATCGCTGTCAGAAATGAGTGAAAACCACTGCCTCCAGGGGGTCGTTGCAGGAAGGGGGGAGGCACAGGGAGTTGTGGGAACTAGAACAAAATACTCATTTTTTTTAGTTTTATTTCTGTAATGTGCCAGAATTTTCTAATAGAGAGGGTGAAGTAAGTTCTGTTGGGTTGAGGCTGCTTACCAGGTCACTGTGCAGTGCCGTTACAGTGAAATACAGCAGAGATGAGATCCACAGGTTGCTGTCAGGGACTGGAGTTTATTGTCACACCGGGTCTGGCTAATAATGAAAGTTGAGATTTCAAGAGGATTTGAGGAAAATGTCCTTAAATTCCTATATGTGTGGACTGTGGATACATTCCTGTATGCTGGGACTCTTTCATAACTTAAAATGTGAATTGTAAATACTAACAGAAGGAGGCTGCAAGCCAAGCTGATAGCATTTACAGTTTCAGCTTTAAAGATGAACTGCCTTCAGGAAGTAATAAAGATCAGAGATGCTGATGTTGCCTATGGAAGCACGTCGACATCGCGATGCCAGGTTTCGGGAGCAGCACATCTCGGGGCAGGTTTGCTTCTCCGATGCCAGCAGCAGCGCCCAGGCTTCGGTAGTGTCACCCAGCCAAGGGATCCCGATAGGGATGGTGAGCACGTAACGTTTTGGGATGTTACTGAAGACATGAAGAGGAAATCTTAAAATTAATCAGAGATGCAAACAGAGAAGCCTATGTGCAAACTCTGTCACTTCTTACCTGTTTGCTCTGCTGTGCTAATTATGTATGAGAAGGAAAAATGCTGGATGAGGTTTAATTAGGAATGGCTGTTTTATCATGTGAGCTGGGAGTTTCTTCAGCCTGGAGCCCAGCCAGTACCTGCGAGAGCTCTGGGGAAGGGGCTGGGAGCAGATGCTTCTCCTCCAGAGCCTCAAGGAAGGGTTTGAATTACAAAGGAAGGGAAGGGGCTGAGCTTCGCCCCCCCTTCACAAAGGGCAATAGTCAGTTTACTTTAATAACCCCACTATCAGCTGCAGAGGAAGTCTGGCAGCCCGGGAGCCTGTGAGCAGTTTAGAGCCAGCGAAACCGTTCAAATCGGGTTGAACAGCCCGGCCACAGGCACAAGGGGATGGACTCGCTCTGCTCCCGGAGGAGCTGAGTGTCCCGGGGACCTCAGAACTGTGCTTTTTTCTATCCTGATCTTATCTTTCTGTCCTGTGGAGGCTTGGGTAAGTGTCTGGTAGTTTTCCACGTACCTTTCTTTGCAGTGGTTTGCTAGGATTTGCCAAAGCACAACGGGATTGCAATGACAAAGTATTTCCTGCACCTTTGTGAGCTTGCTCTGGAAGTGGACGATCCAGGTTTGAAAAGCTGGACCTTTAAAATCTTTTGCATTTATACAGTGCTTTTTTAAAAAGGGCCAGGGAGCAGCTATGGAGAAACCAGACTTCCCAGCGCGTTGTTTCGGCTGGGGAAGACCGCTGGGGCTGCAGCGTCTTGGTTGTGTTGCTCTGCGCAGGGATCTCCCGAGCTCTGCCAGTGTGGGTTCGGCGGTGCAGATGTTTGTGCTGTTTCCTGTGAAATCGGGCTGTGGGGGTCGAGGCAGCTGCGCCTCCCACCAACCTCTGCGTTCAATCACCCACCAAGGGAAAAAGGAGCTTTCTCTGGGCGTTCGTGGGGAAAGCGAGCGAGCGGCAGGAATCAAATGGTAAAATGGTTTGCTTGGAAGGTGTTTGCCCCAGGCTCTGATGCTCTTGCAAAGGGATGCGGTGATTTGGGAGCGCAGTGTCTGGGCGAGCGCTTCCCCGACGTCCCCGGGGAGCGAAGCGGAGCGGCCACGGCGCTGCGTGCAGCAGGAACCGAGTTTTCAAAGCGATTGTAAAAAGAGCTGTGTGACTGGGGGAAAAAAGCAAGACTTGGCCGTGGAGTGGAGCAGGGTGTGTTTGCAAGCAGCCCCGGCTGCGTGTAGGCGGCTGCGTATGTGGTAAGCGCCGCAGAGCCAGCTTTAAAGGGAGATGTGCTCAAACTTATGTAATGTACAAAGCCGAATGTCCTTTCCCGATGTCCCCGCTGTGAACCTGAAAAGACTAACCCTGAAATGATTTTTAAAGCTGGCTTTGTTAGTCATCCTTTATGCAGTTTGTCTCTTTTCACGTTTGGTTTTGAGTCAAAGGAGATAGGCTGGTTTCAATCCACTCCTCCTCTATTGTTGGTCTCTCCCAGCTTCCCATACAATTGTCCAGCTCCGCTCTTTTCAGAGCACAGCGGAAAAGGATATTGTTGAAAAAAAGAAAGTATTTCAAATTAAAGTCTGGCAAGCATTTGCATTCTCATTAGGCTTTGGACACACTTCCTCCCTCCCATCTCTTTTTCTCCACAAGTAGCAGGGTGACCAGTATTGCTTGCAGTATCCCTCTGAGCCACCCACTATTCAAGAAATGCAGCAAATGATAACCACAGCTTGAAAACGAAGCATGTTTACAATAGTATGTACAACTAGGAACACCTAAACATCACGAAATAGGGAATTCTTACATTAAGAGAAGATTAATCTGCCCCAGCAGCGACGTGGAGCATCGGCCCCAGCCCTGGCCGGGGATGGTGGCTCGTGGGAAGAGCACAAGGAAAGGGGGGTGCGCAGCAAGGGAGGAAAGGTCAGGGCTGCATCTGTATTGGTTCTCATTAAATCGTAGCTTGATGCAGCAAATGTTAATTAATAGTCATGTTCAGAGGTGAACTGATAGGACTCTCCTTGCTTCCTTTTTATTTCCGCCATCATTTCGGTTGTTTCCCTTTGAGCAGCACAGACAAAGCAGGGTTGGGTCTGGATGCTCCTTGGAGAGACCCATCCAGGAGGACACACGACCATGCAGCACATTTGGGCTCTGTGATGCCGCCATCGGGCTCCTGGCACTGTCCTGCTTCCCCCCGCACAGCAGTTAACGGCAGGTCCCCAGGAGAAGAGGGATGCCATGGCGTTTGTAAAAATAACGTAGACTCCTGTGAGGCTGAGCCGCCTCCGGTGGCCTCATTAGTGACAATATTGGAGCAGGGAGATGCGGCTGGAGAAGCCGCTGTCAACAAAGGGGAGCCCCTGTTTCGCAGGAGCTGGCACCGTTTTACTCCAGTGCTCCCTGTGCTCCCAGCTCTGTGCTTCATCGCAGCGATTTGCCAGGCTTTCATGGCCCTGGGGCACGTACTTGGGAAGCTGGGAAGGCAGTGAGTGGGATGAGAAAGCACTCGGTAATTTTGTGAGTTTCCTTCTGCTGGAAGTGACAGGAATGATGCTTTTTCTTATTTAAACGGCTCCCTCAGCTCCACTGGGTGTTGTGCAGAAACAGCCCCCTTCTTTGCTTCTCTTTGACTTTCCCCATTCAGAGGCTTGGTGACAGATTTAATAATACCAGATACAACTGTCAGTTGAGTTGAGAAGAGCTATTGAAAAAACTTGGAGTTGTATCACCTGGGACAGCAAAATGTAAAGGCACCGATTTGTTCAGTCCCAGTTTGAGGTATTTAGACCCCACTTTGCTGTGACTCTTCAGTGGGAGGTGGCAGCCTCTGCCCCGCTGCGTTGGGAGGGTGTCGCACGCTCCATTTCCCAGTAAAAAGCAGGATGCAGACTGGGCTGCAGCCAGTAGATTTACAGCAAAGACAATAAAACTAAGAATTAGCCTGATAAAATGATAAAAAGGCTTTAACAAAGCCTCCGAGCAGTTTGTCACATCCTGCAGTGCAACTGAGCGACGTGCTGGATGGGAACCTTCTCGCCGTGTTCCCACTTGCAGGACCGATGGTCACAGCATGGGACATTTCCCAGGGTTTATTGTCCCAGCAGCGCATTTCGCATCTTCCAGCCCCTCCTTTAGTGCTGTTTGCTCTTGGATCTCCCTTTCCCTCCCTGCAACTCAGAGATTGGGCAGCTGCCCATTTTAGTGAGCTCTCCTGGACCTGAGCAAGGTGGTCAGCATCTAGGGAAGAGAGATGGGAAGGGAACAGTTAGGCACTGTTAAAAATACAAATAGTATTTGTATACAAATAGCAAAATACAGATAGTGAGGGGAGCAGTCAGTGCCCGGTGAGCCTTGTGGTGATGGCCATGGCATCGGTGGTCCAGGAGGCTGGCAGCACAAGCCAGCCTTTCCTCACGTGCCCCCTCGGCCAGGACAGCATCAATAAAAATGAGGATTTATGAGCTCTGTCATGTACAGCAAGCAAAGCACCGTGCAACAAATTAATCACTGATTGCGGTGCAGTGCTGACTGGGAGCTTTCTGGTTGTCTCTTGGCATCGTTGCAAGGTTGTTCGTTAAAAAACGAGTTTGATAAAGAGACCCTTGGCTCCCAGCGCTTCTGTCTCCTCTCTTCCCTGCTCACCAGACGTGAGGCACTATTAGCCCAAAAGCTGCTTTTTACTGTTCAAGCTGCTCCAGCTTTTACCAACAGTTCTCTGTACTTTTGGGAGGAATTTTGGGATCTCGTCATGATCTGCCTTCCAGTTTGGCCTGAGAGGACCTGGAAAATGCAGGAGGCTTAAAGGACAACCTGCACAGGAGCCCCTCTTTGGGCTTCGGCAGGAGGCTCCTGGGGACCAAAAGCCTTAGCCTGAAGCTCCATTTCTTCATTTCCACGTTTACACAGCAGCAGAGTGGCTCAGCTCTGGTTTTAAAGCACTCCCAGGTGCCTTAAAGGGCTGTGCCATGACAAAATGAGTTAAAAATGGCTCTTGGCTCCTGCACATGGCCTGTAAAAACCAATTGTCCAGGCCGCTGTCAGCCTTTTCCTGAGCTCCAGAGGGCATCCCCTGGCCTCCGGTGGGAAATTGTGCACACTTGTGTAGAGGCACAGAAAGACAGCTGTGTGTATGTGGGCGCATGACTTCTGGAATACAAAATACAGAGTCATCAAAGCAGAGGAAGCATAAAAACCTTATTAACACTTGATATAATTCTGGCATCTCCGTTAGCAGTGTTTACGTGAGAGGCCTCAAAGTGTTTTTCAGCCACACACCCCTCACAGTGGACGCCTTCCCGGTACCTGGGGAGAGGCCGGAGCAGAGGTGGACGTTTTGTGGGGGAAACTGAGGCACGGGGGAGCCGACTGCTCCCGCTGCATCCCCGGGCCCTCACCCTGCTCCTGCAAAGCCGCTTCCCTTTCCTACCAGGAGAAGTTTTGCTCTTTGTTCTCCCATTTCGGCAGGAAGAAACCCACCTTTGAATTGTGCGGCCTGCCCTGTCCCCACAGCTGGCGCTAGCGATTGTCCCCATGTTCCTACCCGGCCCCGCCTGCTTTGTTTTCCTGCGAGTGGCTCTGCGAGTTCATTGTTTTTGCAGTAATTTCATTTCTCCCTGAGACCAGGCCGTTGTTTCCTATTGACTCATGTCACCTGCTGGTGGCCTCTTCCTGTCCCTCGCAAAGCCACTGTGGTGGGGGACGGAGATGGTGGCCAGACCTCACATTTCAAGGCATTGCCCCGAACACTCGGTGGGTCTGTGGTATGAGCTGCCAGCAGCTCTGGTTTAGCTACAGCTCCAGTTTGGTTCCTCAGCCTTGTTTCTTACCTTTTTTCCCTTGTTTTCCTTTATAAGCATGCTCTTCCCACAAAGCTGGGCGCTGTCAGAAGGTGACTTCTGGCCTCTGCTCCTGGTAACGCTCATGGCATGGCGTGGGGAATGAGCTGGGCATTCTGCATCTTAGATGTAACATCAACGTGAGATTTCATCACCCAGGTCTCAAGAAAAATAAACTGTGGCTGGACTTAAAACGTAGCAGTGAGGAGGAGTAAAGGAGAGAGCCTTTTATGAGCATTGAGAATATTTGTAGCTAAGCAACCAACATCAGCAGGAAGAATAAATCAAAAGTTTCAGGGCTCTGCCTGCCTGCCTTCAAGGGTCAGGAACTATATTTTCCCCCTGTTAACAAGATTGCTTTCCTTTGAAACACCAGCTATTAGCTGCTGCTGGAGGCAGGATGCCATATTAGGTAGAGCAGAAGCTGGTTGTGGGATACTGGGCTAGAAACATAAATGACAGGACAGAGAAGTCTTGCCAAGGGCCATGAAGTGAGTCAGACCTCCCCACAGCTTACAGGAAAATGCTCTTGGAAAAGTGATGTCCAACATATATATGGTATTTTCTAATTCCTCTTGTGTAAGTCCTCCTAACTCTTCAAGGTAGCAGCTGTAGACTTTATGCCCATTTCACAGGTGGCAAAAGTTGAGTGACTGGGTAACTGCAGTGGTTTATGTCTGAATTGGGGAGTCTCTGTGGCTTTGCTCATGTTATATATTTGTGCAGTTTCTGTTGCTTGGGGCACCGCTCTGCAGTGCTGCGATTGCAACGCCGATCCAAGGCCTATTAGATAATTGGGCTTTATTTTCCGCAAAGATCCTATGCAGTGCTCTTCACTAGGTTGCATCAGAAAACCTCAAAGCAAGACATTTTCCTTTACAATACGTTTTATTTATAAAGAGGAAATCTCCCAGAAATGCCAATGGGAATGGCAGCAAATCAGATCCCAGCAGTAGTTGCTCAAGGGAACTTCTTTTTTATTTTAAACACCATCTTACAACCTTGGGGTATTTTCTGTCTCTGCTTCCTCCTCCTTCTTAGGCAGGAGCTGGTTAGAAACGATGCCTCATGGATCACCTGAGAGCCAGGGCTTGTGCGAGCCCCCTGCGCTGGGAGGAGATCCCCTTAAAGCACTTTTCAACCCAAATTTTGGAGCCCTGAAACACTGCTAAACACACAGCTGTAACACACCGTAAATCTACCCCTTAAATAGACCAGTTCCCTGATTGAGAACCCCAGAGACCTCTTAGCCTTCATAGACACTAAAGTTGGTGTTAATTATAAAGCTGAGTGGATTAAGACCAGATCTCATGATATTTCTATGGAACTGTATTTCTAAACCAGATTTGTTATTTTAAGGAGAAGGGTGAACTGTAACACAGTAGAACTCGTGAGGTCTTGGACTTCCAGGACCCATCCCAGTACCGTTCCCATTTCTGGGCAGCGCTGCACTAGAGCACGCTCCCCAGCAGAACGAGTGTCCATGTATTTTAGCACTTTATATGGCATTTTCTCCCCTTTTCCGCCTGGAAAGCTTCCTGCGGCATCGAGCATGTCAGCGGAGTTGAAAAAAGCGTGTCTCAGTTTTTACATATTGATGCTCTTTATACGCTGATCTCTATTCAGAGCATCCTTTTAAAGACGGTGACAAGCGTATGACTTTTAGGAGGCAAACGGCTTTTTTTTCCCTGTCTTATTTACTGATAGAGCTGTAAGCCTGGCTGGTGGTGGCTGGAGTTACTCAGCTGTGAAAAGCACTCAGGGCCTGGAAAGCAGAGGGTGTTTCTGACCATTAACACCAGTGTTCGCAGGAGCCCAGCTGGGTGGGGGGTCCATTTAGTCCCAGTCCCACAGCTGGGCCCTGAGCTGGCAGGTACAGATTAAATGGCTGTTGGGTATATTTAGCAATAACACTGTGCCAGCATGACAGTAAATGATTCTGGGGCCGTTATTAATGTTAACATTCATTCAGGATGGGTTTTATTTTTCATACTAGAGAAACTATCACTTTTGGAAGTAATGCAAACACAGTTTGGAAGTGGCACCAACTATTTTAAAGGAAAAAATAATGCATTGGCAGGTGTGAGGGAGATGTTCTGGAAAGCAAAGGTGTACCCAGGGTTAAGAAAAACCCTATGCACTCATATGGATCTAAGCTCCCCTCTCCTAGGGAAGGAAGCTTTAGTTTTATTTTTACATTTAATGAAATAGCCCTGTAATTAAAAGTTCTTTAACAAATCCCTTGGCAGGGGATCTCATGACAAAAAGCTCTCTGATTTTATTATTATTACTAATGCAAAGTAACGAAATGTTAGAATCCTTATCAAGTGTAATTCAGGGGGTTAATCGTGCAAGTTGAAGGGAAAAGTTAGCTCCATCATTTGTGCTGATCTGATCTGCTCAGTGTCCTGTTATGTTCTTTGCTGTTTATTTAGATCTTGAGTCTGTATTGTTCTGGCCTAGAACATACAATTGCACGTATGTTTGTGTGAGCTTCTGTACGTTAGCACAGTGTGCTTGGGTATGTTTGGTTTTCTAGATCACTGGGCAAACAGCAATAAGCTAAATACAGGGAAAGCTGAATAAGAATAACAGACTTTTGATGTCTCGCTTGACAAACCTACTGAGCACCTCGCCAGGAAAAGCAAAGTAAGCCTTAAAAACATCTGAACTTGCTGAAACGTTCTCATTGAGAAATATTTTTGCATCTTCAACTTGAACTGCAAAAAAAAAAGCAGCTCTGAGTCAGCGAGAGGATCCCACATTTCCAGCTGGCAGTTCCTGCGCTCGCCGTTCCCATCCCCTGCTCTCAGCCCGTGGCGTTAATAATTTCCAGCCTCAGCTGAAAGCTGAGCAAGCCGTTGGGGCAGATGTTGGCCACCTGGGCTTCCCAAAGCCAAAACAGGTTCAGAGCGATGCTTTAGACATCGAACCATTGTCAAAACCGGGTCAGCTGGATCTCCACATCTGTGTGCACTGGATATCCCGCTCTGGGGCATACGGCAACTGTGACCGTCGGCCTACAGCAGCGTGACTGTGTCCGATGGGCCTCTGCTGTCGCTGTCAGTACGGCCCTGATTGAGATGGCAACAGCGAGAGGCCTTTGGGAAACCAGAAACCAGCGTAAAGGTTAAAAGCAGTCATTGTTTGGTATTTAGAAGCTTTGCAGATAAAATTGCACATCTCTGGCAAAGGACGTCTGCAGCAGATGCAGACGGCCAGGGAGCGTGTTTAATGCCTCACTGAGGAGCTGTCTGCGGAAAGCACGGCCTGGAGGCTGCATCCACAAATCCGCATGTTCTGGGGCTGCGGGAAGGGGTATGGAGACAAACAACACTGAAACAAGGTCTAGGGTAAGGTAAATCATGGCAGAGGAGGACTTTGGAGGCCTTTTATGGCTGTGTGAAACAGCAGCGGAGCGTGTGTCCTCAGCACCCTGCCTGGGCCCTGCATCCCTCCCTGAGCAGTGATCCCTCCCATCAGCTTTTCCTCTGGAAAACTGCACCTTCCACTGGTGCCGTCCTGTCCTGTCCTGTCCCGTCCCCGCTTCAGCTGCTGAGGGACGGGAATGCCCTGGTGTCGTGGAGGGCAGAGGGTTTGGACTCGTCAGTCTGCATGTGGCTGGCCGAATGGTTTCTTTCTGCTGATCATCCTTCATCCCACCTTTGATCTGAGCAGCACTTCTTCCTGGAAGGCTTCCAGCATTCCTGGTGTAGCTGTGAAGCTCCCTTTCTTCTCCCCTATCCAGGCCACATCCCTCAAGTTTAAGGAAGACGCTGCGATGAGGAGGTGGGACTGTTGTGCATAAAGTCATGTCTGGTTAAACGTGTTTGACTTCTTCAGACATTCCCGATCTCTATTCCTAGAACAAGCACAGAGCAGGCACCAGCAGTGCAGGCTCCCACATTCATGTCATAGTTTTAACTGGGTGCAACGTGGAAAATCATCCCCAGAAAGGGTTCAAGCTGTGGTTTGGGTACAGATGTCCAATAAATTGAGAACTTTTGGCGACCCTCATTTCTAGACTGACATGTCAGACAGAGCCACGAGCCAGGAGCACACTGGGAAGCAAAGACTGGGTTGGGAAGCGTGCCAGGAGCCGAGATGCGTTTGTGCAACTTTGGAGCGGCAGCTTGGCCACGTCAAGGCTGCAGGAGGATGGAGACAAGCCCAGGGCAGCTCCAGAGAACGACACTGCTTTTAGAAAGGACAACAACAAACACATCACACTCTGCTCCTGCGTAGGAGGCTCAGAGGCAAAAGAGAGAAGGTGTCTTTCTCCAGAGGTGAGCAGTCACTTCTTCCTGCAGCAGGAGAAGCCTGACACTCCATAAGTAGCTGTGAGATGATTCATGAAAAACTAATTTATAATTTGCCAGAATATAATCCTATTTGATCAGTGTTATTCAGTTCCTCTTTCTTTTAAAATTCAGTGCACTTAACTGTTCTACGAGGGTTTATGAATGTTTAAAAATTGCTTTGTGGTCCCTAAAGTAATTTGACAAGTCTGACAGCTATTGATTAAAAACCTGAAATTATTCAGACTGTAGGATGACTTGTGGGATTAGATAGAAAGTTTTTTCAAATGCAAAAGGAAATAAGATGTTGGAAAGTAAATATGTTCTTGAATATTTTTGAAAAATCCATTACAACTGTGAAATTAAATTGAAATTAGATACTTGGTGTGGAGATGAAGGAACTAAATGCTGGCTTTACTATTTAGGCATGGGGCAGAGCTCACTGTCCCAGGGCCAACAAACATTTCCCTGGAAGATGGTGGTGGTGGGGCTGTGGGGAGCCCTGGGGGAGCCCCGTGCTCCTGCCCATTTTGTCCAGGGACTGTCCAGCTCCTCACCCTCAGCCAGTGCAGTCGGATGCCAAGCAAGGGTGGCAGATCCAGGCCTGTTCTTTTACTGACAACCACATTTTAGAATATCCTTCATAAACATTTTTTTTCCCTCTTAACATCATTGAGGTTTTCTCCCCCGTTCTCCCTCCTTCTGCAAAGCTAATCTCCAATTTCAGCTCTCTCAGGGTTAAAAGCCCTCTCCTGATTTTCAAGCCTGAATCTATTCACAGTTTTTAGCCACCTGTGTCACCAGTGCTGCCCAGTAGCTTGAACAGCTCTTGTCTTTCTCACGTCCTTACTCTGGAGTGCGCATGGTCCTCGTGCCCCTCAGCCTTTCCTTGAGGGCTGAACAAAATGAGTGTCATGGCACTAGTACAAGACATCTGGTTGGCTTTGCAGAGCACGTCTGCCAAGCCAGGCAGCTCACAAAGACCTGGTTCTGCTTTTGATGGCATTATTGTTGCTGGTATCTAATCAGATAACTGATGGCTGTTGGTACTGGTTAAATTCTTGAGTGATTCTGTCCACATAGACCAGAAAGTGCTTGTAAGGATTCAGTTCCCTGAACTGATCAGTAGATTTGTGGATGTGCAGATATTAAATAAACAGATCACGGTGGGCTTCCTTGGCCTGTTACTCCAGTGGGGAACCACGCAACCCTTGCTCATCTCCAGTAATTCCCAGTTTCACTGGGATCAGTGTAAACCAAAAGCCTTGATTAGAGAAGGCTGCAAGTTATGACGTGGAGCTTGTACACGGTGTCACTGGACCGTGTGTGGTATTTTAAACCCTTGTGCTGTATATGCCCCTCAGTTATATTTCAGTAACAAAATTACGCTTTAAAAGGAGGAGCGGAAAGAAAAGAAACCTTCAAATTTCATTATTGCCAGAGAATAGGAGGCACCACATAGTTGTCATTCTGCAGCAGACAGGGATTATCTGTAAACCTTGCACCTCCAAAGTGAAGGACAGGAATAAAGCTGACCCCAGGCGCACTTTGAACTTGGCTACCTCTGATTAATTAAGTTTTGCCTTCCTTGAGCCTGATTTAGTACTTATGCTCAGAATGAAGGATTTAAGTTAAGAAACTGTTGAGAAATTGAAGGACAGCTCTCATCCCCTCATTCTCATCTCATCCTCGTCTCTATCACATGCTTGGGTAGCAGAGGGCTCGATGTGACTGCTGGAAAATCCGGCTCTGGAGGCATCCCTGTCCCTGAAATCTCCTCATTCCTCCTGCAATGGCACCGCTTGCCCTGTGGATTTTCCTTCCTGCCAAGCCTGAAATGTCAGCGGGGCATGGCAGACACTTGGTTAATACTGCCCCAGACACCAGAGGCTGGGGATAGGGATGAGGATGAGGATGAGGAGGAGGTTGAGGTTGAGGTTGAGGATGAGGATGGGGATGGAGGTGAGGATGAGGTTGAGGATGAGGATGAAGACGGAGATGAGGATGAGGACAAGACTGTGACTGGTTCTGTAGCTCCCCAGAGCACAGCCTTGCACAACAGCCCCGAAACTTCACTGTCCTCCTCGGTTAGTAGCTATAATGATTATAATACAAGTTCATTAACATGCTGGTATTTACAGCAGGGAAATGTTGAATAAAACATAAGGAAACCTGTGCAGGTACAATGAAAACACTGGATTTACCTTTTTTGGCTGTCCTTGCAGTGACTTGCCGAGCCCAGAAGATGATGTGGTTTGAAGCAGAACTGGCTGGTGGTGCACATACAAGGCAGAGTGACCCAATTTGTTCTTTTCCTCTGCTTCTTTGATATTTGCTGACCACTACGGTATTGTTTTGGTTTAGAAGGTGTTTTGTAGAATGTAGTTGGGAATATGTTTGCTCCTACCAACCGACTGAACCCGCTCAAGTCCTGGAAAGTCCTGGAAAGACTGCTTTCCTGACTTGATTGCAGGGGTTGGCATGCACTGCACAGCACTGGTGCTGTATCCCAGTAAGTGGATTTAGAGGGGCGGTGGGTTTACATGTGTAGTCAGATCTTAAAAACCTGTCAGAAATCATTCTGCTGAT
This sequence comes from Mesitornis unicolor, assembly GCF_000695765.1. Taxonomy (NCBI): domain Eukaryota; kingdom Metazoa; phylum Chordata; class Aves; order Mesitornithiformes; family Mesitornithidae; genus Mesitornis; species Mesitornis unicolor. The sequence continues at coordinate 10,514 of NW_010194297.1, read as the reverse complement.
CCTTTAATTAGAATTCTTTAACCCGCTTCTTGGAAGTGAAACAATTGTTTGGAGTAACGGGAGAGCATGTTGTGATTGAAGGATGTACAATGATCTGCCCTGAATCTACTCTGCTGCATTGTACCGAATTAACTTATTTCTCTGTATTTGTTCCTATTCAAAGCATAAATAATTTAGCGCTTTGTCTCTCTCGGTGAATGTGAGAAGCATGCTTGCTGGTTCCAGATCAGATGGAGCGGTGATGTTTATTACTCTGATGTTGGGGAATGATTGTTGCATATTTAATATCGCCAGAAATAAAAATCCTGTAGCTGCGTTCCCACTTGCGTGGCTCCCTCCATCTGATCTGCAGGACTCAGAGCTTTTGTGTGGTGAGAGCAGAGGCTTTGCTTGCCCCCATGGATACAGGGCGTGAGTGGTACCTGCGTTCACCAGTGTGCCCAGCATCCACCAGTGCCTTCCCGCAGCCCTCCCAGCCCCAACCTGCTCCAGCAAAACCCTTTATCCTTGACACAAACGCTCGCAGACTTGCGCCGTGCGACAAAGCAAATACCAGAAGTAAAACAAACCTCATTAAAGTAAAGTGGCTGGACAATAAGGCGGACGTTTAACATGCCTTTTAAAAGCAGTGTTTCTTTTCTCCTATTTTATCTTACTAATGCCTTTAAAAACTGCCTGAAGGTATTTTATCATCATTGCCCAAGAGGCTGGAGTTTTTAGCATTCTTACGATGGGCATTGAACATTTCTGATTTAGTTGGTTTATTTCAAAGTGTGGGGAGAACACCGTGCAGTGGGTGAGCAGCTGGGCCATGCCTATCATTGCAATTTATCATTAAAATTTCTCCAAAGCATGGCACACGTATTACAGCACTCTGCAGTGATGTATCCAGCTGCACTTTAACAGCTTTGCAGTGTTTTGGTCCATTCTCTGCTGCACACGCGTGCAGGATTTTGCTCGGACACCTCGCTGAACTCTGGCTCGTCACCCAGTGCCACTTACCATTTTCTCCTCTAAAATTCACTGACATGGAGAGAAATTCTTGTACATTTTACCTAAGCCACTTGCCAGAATAAAGGGAGCGAGGCGCTGCTTGGCAATGGTGAAAAGCAAGGGAGAAAGAGAGCGCGTTGTCCATGAGCTGTTCGCAAGCCAAAGCGGTCCCTCTAGGTCACGTTCCTGTTCTCTCCGCCTTGGCATGGATCTCCTCTTTTTAATGGAGTGCAGTGTTCCCAAACTTGTTGGAGTGTTTGCAGCAGGCTGGGATGGTCTCGGAGAAACAGTTGGTCTGGATCTGATTTAGAGCAAGGCGATGGCGTTGGCGGGTTGGAAGCAGGAGCGGCTCCAGCCCTGGGGACATGGAGGCACGGACGTCTCTCCCGCCTGTGAGGCTGAGGTCTCTGAGGGCATCTACGTCGGTGTCTGAGGGGATATCTGTGCTGCTGAGGGAGCTTTCCCCATTTTCCCCATGTACAGTGCTGCATCACAGAGCAGCCTCAGCCCCTGGGAGGTTTCAGGGGAGCTGAGCCCACCAACGCGCCATGGCACCCCTCCGGGGTGCAGACAGGGCCTCAGTCCTCAGCACCAGCTCCTCCTCCCTCAAATTCGCTCCTGTTGCACCGTGCAGATGTGATCACGGCCCAAATCCAGCTTCATTTTGGGTAAGAACCGTGTGGAGGAGGAAAGGCCTCATGTCCCACTCCACTGGAGCCAGCAGTACTGGACAGCATTAACCAGATGTGGATCAGAAATAGTTCAAACCCTTTCCTTTACTGGAATGCACCCATTTTGCTTGTTTAGTATTCTAAAAGCAGGGTTAATAACTATTTTTGTCCCTTTTCTCATTTCTCACGTACATATAAAGTCTCTGTTCATGTTGAGCTTGACAAGCCAGGCTGCAGTTACGATGCCAAAAATCTCAAAACTGTCAAGGAGTGAGACAAGGATAAAGGCAAAAAACAACTCAGATAAAAGGGCTGCAGACTCAGAAATGCTGCATGTGGCACACTTCCCAACCCTCAGAGAGACTTATTAATTCACATCGTGGAAGTCTTTACGGTGCACAACTCGAGTGGCTGGCTGGCTGCACTTGGGATCGCATCGGATTTAGGAAGAAGCTACTTTCACACTTCTACAGGCAAAGGCGTTTAAAGGCATTTTTGTTTCTTAACGTGTATAAGGTAATAAAGTGAGTAAGGGATGGGATAAGGGAAGCCACACATCAAAAATGAGCCAAGAGTTGGCTCCAAAATAGCACAGCAACATAATGCAGGTTTTTCTTTTTATTGCCTTGTTCCAAACAATAGCGTTCAGACAGAGTTAGGACTCGGTCTTTGCTGCATCCTTGGTGCTTTCTGTTTAAGCAGGAGGATGCTCTGGGTTGGGCCCTGTCTGACCGTACGGCACAGGCGGGCACTGGGACAGGTGCTGGGGTTTCCTCTCCGAGCTCTCTTCCAGCTCTATTTGCCTTTTGTCCAGGCAATTACATTGTTTGTTACTAAAATAAAAACCAGAAGGGGAGTGAAATGATTCATCTTTCCAAGCAGCTTTGCTCAGGAGTGTCATCAGCATTGGCAGGAACATGTCTGCTCAGGACCACGTGCTTTAGCCAAGGGAATGGACTGCTCAAAAGGCTGCGTCCTTTTTCACCTGGGAGGGCTCAGCTGTAACCTCGTGCTGGTGACCAGTAACTGGGACCAAAAAATGGGTGTTTGGCCATCCGTCGGGGTCAGCCAGGTCGGGGCGAGCACTGGTCTGGAGGTGAAGTCAGGGAGCTACAAATACAGCACAGGCAGAAAGGAGCAATACCGGGGGACGTTGATAGGAAATGGAGCTTTTTGACTCAGTTTGAAGCCGATATGGACTGAGATGGCCAGTAGCTGCTTTTGAGGAGTGCTGGAGAAGTGGCATTGTATGAGGGCCCCCCTTACAAGGCCTTACCCCCTTGCAGCCGGTGCAGGGGACACCCATTGCGGGGGTGGCCAGGCCCCGGGCTGGGGAGGGGGCACAGTTCTTGCCGAAAAGAGCTCCCCTTTCACCTCAACTATTTTGGGAGCTTCAGCATCCATTTGAATCATCAGCATCTGGTTGTGCTTGTGTGTCCCCAGGATAAATCCTGCCCTGCAACACAGACACGGAGATAGCGGGAGTCAGTCCTGGCCCAGGAAGGAGGGACAGTACAACCCAGGGCCACTCAGTTTTTTTTTAAACACCTGGTTGTTTTATGAAGCCATTTTAGGTGTAAACGTTGCTTGTGCAGGGCTGGTGACTGCGGTGGCTCGCAGCTCGTGTTTGTGATGGCAAGTGGGAAGCAGCCGGGACTGGTTGGGCTGGGCTGGACTTTGATTCACGGTGTTTACAGCTCATTTGGGAACTAACCTGCCGCTTTCGGTTTTGATGCCCTGCAATGGTGTATATAAAGACATCCAGCCTGTCGCTGGCGAGGCTGGCAGGGAGGAGAGGTGGCCCCAGCGGCCGGCTGGCTCCTGGCACCGCAGGGAGGTGGGGCACGGTCACGCGTTCCCCGGCACCGGCGGAGGTGCCCACCCGGCCCCACCACCCCCTTCTCTCCTCCCTGCTCCCGTGCTGGGAGCTCAGGGCAGGCGTGGGGACCCATGGGGGCCACGCTGGGGATGCTGCGGGACCCGCCTGCCTCTTGGGTTTCTTCTAAGCCCTTTCCCTGTGTTCCCATCTCATTGAGTGTTGGGCAGGAAAAGAGGGGTAGGGAATGAGGACAGGAAGCGAGAGGGGAATGAGAACAGGGCAGAGTGAGGGCATGGATGTTGGGAATCACTGAATCCATTCCCATGGATGCTGGGAATCACCGAATCAATTCCCATGGATGTTGGGAATCACTGAATCCATTCCCATGGATGTTAGGAATCACTGCATGGTCGAGGTGGGAAGGGACCTCTGGAGCCCCCCTGAAGTCTCTGGAGCCCCTCGTACTCTGCCTCTTTGCTTTGCCTTGTTGTAGTTGTCATCGGAGAAGGCACAGAGCCATCGGCCACGGGTGCCCATGGACACACACCCCTCTGAAACGGAGCTGGGTTTTAGCTGGGACGGTGTAAATCCAGGACAGCCTCATCAGCGCAGGAGCAGATTGCAATTTCGTTAATGAGAGCATACGCTGGCCCTGTGTATTCCCAGGGATTTGACCTCAGCTTAGCATCTGTGCAGATAAGAAAAAGTGGTTTAGTGGCACTGGCAGTGGCATTCAGGGGACGGAGAGCGGGGCAGAGGGGCTTGCTGGCTCTTCCCTTTTCAGGGACAGTTTTATATTCCAGCAGAAGTAGAAAAATATTTGTGGAAATGAGTGTTTTAAGAAATTAAATGCAAGATCAAGCTCTAAACCCTAACTTCCCAGAAGTTTCTGTTTTTCTCAGAAGAAAGCAAGATAAGAATTTTTGTTTTCTGCTGTGCAGATCTAACCCTTCGGAGTTGGGAAAATACAAAGCAAAGGCAGTGACAGTGGAAAAGGCAAGAGTCAGGGCTGTAAGGAGTGGATCAGTAGAAAAAGATGTGTCCATGCAACTACATTTATTTTACCTCAATCTAATTACATCAACTCGGGCTTTAGTGTAGCACGTCTAAATGGTGTTCACTCTTCTTGTGATCGGTCCAGGCTAATGGCCTAAAGTGTAGGGTTACACATTAACAATGGAGTAAAATTGCACATTTCTACCTCAGAGGAGTTAACTGAGCCCAGCCAGGTTGTGGGGAGCTGCGTGGTGACCCCAAATATTTGCTTCAAAGGGAAACCCTCCCAGATTCTTCTCCACACAGTGATCAGTGTAAGATGCAGTCATTTCTGCAATGAAGATGAGCTGGGGTTTAATTTGGTTAATAACCGAGGCAAGTTAATCCTGTTCAGGCGAGGGTCAAACCAGTTTCAGTGCATCTGTGTCAGTGCTTTGCATCTGTCTACCCAGGTTGATTCGAAAGAGCTTGGTTACAGCAGGAAATTGTTTCTCCCCTGCCGCTGTCGAATTTGGGGCTCAGAGCTGCCCCTGTTCCCTCTCCGGTCCCTCCCAGCAGCGAAAAGCTTTCGGCCAAGTTCCCCTCTGGTTCCCTTGAGTTGTAGTGTAGGATGGAGGTGTCTGTGTGTCAGACAGGGAAAAAAGCAAACCCCAGACTCTGGGAAACTGAGGCACAGAAAGGCAGAGTCACCACACCAACCCCATTAATTTCTGGCCTTTATTTTCTGGCCTTTATTTTCTGGCTGCATTTACTCTGGGTATCACTGTGGTACTTTATCAGCTCTCGCTACACAGAGATTCATATGAAATCGTTTGTATTCCACTGAAGTAATTTTCAGAGATTAATTTTTGAGGGTATTAGCATTGATTCCTGCCTGCACGTGCCCTCCTCCTCCCGCCGGCAGCCCATACCCAGGGAGAGCCGCGTTGTCGGAGCTGGAGGGAAGTTCACTTGCCCTAATTTATTGAAAAAATTAATTTTAGGTCTAAAATGGGGCTGTCATTTATGAACCCCGTTCAATCCGTTCTTCACTCCCAAGTCTTCACTCCGACCTTTTTGATATCTTAAATCCTCTGGGCTGTACACTGTGTTCATGAGTTAAACTTCAGGGAGGGAGCAGCAGGTGTGGGCTGTGGATAAGGACTGCGTGAAGCTTGGCTCCCTGCTCATCCACCTACCCCTACCAGGCTGTGGCTGTCATTTAATTTAGACTTTTAAAGAGTTTTTTCACCTTTTGTAAGTTTTAATAACAATTTTTACATCAGCTGGGGAAGTCGCTGTCCCTGGCGTTGCGTGAAGTGCGCAGGTAATGATACTGGCACGTTAAAAAATGAGCAAAAATGCAGCGCACCCCAGAATTGCAGAGTTTAATTCCTGGGCTGGGAGGCTGGAGCGGGAAGGGGCAGCCTAGGCAGAGGGGGCTGGGGGTCCTGGGGGGGTCATTGGGGCTGAACTGGGATCGGTGCGGAGCTGGACCTCCACTGCACAGGGACAGACAGGGACATCCCTGGAAATGGGCCCTCAGCTCATTTCAGGTCTTGTTCTGCCCAGTATCGCTGCATGGATCCATCTTACTAACTCAAAATTTGGGGATGTTTTTAGTACGGATGCGGCTGTTTGTGGAGGTGCTGTGGTTCCTGTGTTAAAATATTCCCCATCTCCCAAAGGCTTCTGCCTCCTGTACCGTGCTGGGGGTGGTGCAGGGCTCCCTGGGATGGACCCTCCACAGTTACAGCTCTGAAAGCAGAGAAAAATCCCCGACCTCATCAGTGTGAATCCCTCATCCCATCTGGAAAGAAGGTTCCCATGAGAGGGATGGGCTTTATAGCCCTAAAAGACACCGCAATCTGTCTGGCTGGGAAGGAGACAGCAATGGGAAGAAATTAGCTTTATGTCCTGGTGCCACCTCTGGATAAAATACATGCAATCAAAACAAGCTTTAAAACGCTTCGAGCTTTGCCTCTCTTATTTAAGGAAGAGTTCAGCAGCAGCAAAGGCACATTTCTTTCTTTCTAACTTTGTTCTGATTATAAACTTCTCATTGATTGGATGATGTTTTCGAAGAACATCATTTTGCTTAAGAACAAGTCGGCTATCACCTATTAAACCGAAGCTATTATATATGCCAGTATTTTTAGACAGAAGGACAAATCAAAATAAAATGCAGTTTAGATGCTAAAACATGCATTTGTGTTTGTCAGCTCAAAGTCATAAGCATTGGTACCCCTGCGCAGCTTGGATTTGAAATTCAAAACTTGACTCCTGCAAATGCTTTTTGGCTGAAATTGTCGTTGAATGTTAAGCAGCGTCTGTGAAGCAAGACTAATAGCCCCAAATGATATTGGATGTTTGCAGGGATGGGACCACGCAAAAAGCTTTATAAAAATCTGCTGCTAATAACAGTGTTAGGTTTTAAATAAAACCTCTGGAAAAGATGTGCAGCATCTCAGTAAAGACAGGTTTCCCGTCAATGGGGATTATATTCCTAAAGCAAAGTCTGATGCTTGTTCAGGAGAGCAGGAAAGCGAAGCTAATTACAAGCAGAAAGAGAAACTGCCCGGTCCAGATCCACTGTCCAGGCACTATGAAATATGGAGTAAAAGGCAGCGTTAGTCAGAGGTTAAATATTCCTTCAGTGTAAACAGTATTTGATGCTGTGCCTGATTTTTCAGAAGGGGTAGATGTCAGTTCTGCTGCGTTGCTGCAGCTCGGCTTTTGTGAGCAGGTGAAGAAATCCTGGAATAATTTCTTCATTTAATCTGGCCGTCGCTCCTGTCCGCGAGGCCTGGGACGTTTTTGTGTCCCTTTGAAGGACAAACCAAACACAAACACAGCCAAGGGTATGGGCTGCTCAGCTGTAGTTCTTGAGCAGCAACCCAGTAACAGCAGCCAGTTGTGCAATTAGTTGTATTTTAAATGTGAATTATGCTGAAATACAGAATTGTTTTTAACTTTCTAAAATAAGTGCTTTTTAGGACATGGACAGGTATTTTGATCTTAACTGTAAATCTGGGATAAATCTGAATAATCACAGTCCTGCTGCTAACTCTTCAAGGTTATTGGGGAATTCATTTTTCCCAGTGATAGACAGTGTGGTCATAAAGCGCTGGCTTCACAGTCAATAAAAGTGAGAGATACTGGGGTTTAACGGCTCAAAGAGGTGAGCACAGCAGGAGTTTGGAAAGGTCGCTGCCCACGGGGCTGGAGGCAAAGCCGTGCCTGACCCTCTCCCTGTCCAGCCAAGGAAAGGAGAAAACGTGACCCAGGAACACAATACTACAAGTAATACAAATAATAATCACCGAGCCTAACTGTGAAGGGAACATCTACCCTAATAACCCACTGCAGGTGCTATTTTACCTGCCCTCTGATGAAGCACAGTGACTTTCCTTTCCTTAAACACCGATCTGGGTGGTTGGGTGCTGGGATCCCGTCAGTGCAGAAAGGGTAGAGGTCCCGTACAGGGAGGACCGTGGTGTTGGCAATGACCATAACAGCTCTGACCATGTTGTGTTTCTTCGAATGAGCTGCCCAAATCTGCAGGGAAACACCTCCTTGTGCAGATGAGGAGTGAGGTACCAGCTTGGTGTGAGGAAGCTGGGATAAACCCTGGCTTGGAATAAAAACAGCTGAGATTTTGACGTGCAGATTTGGTTTTGGGGTTAGTAGTGTTCACTGCAGTGGTATTTAAGCACTGAGTCGATGGAGTGCGGTTTCAAAGGAGGGTTAGATTTGGATATGAGGAAAAATTTCTTCACTGAAAGAGCGGTCAAGCACTGGAAGGGGCTGCCCAGGGGAGTGGAGTCACCATCCCTGGAAGTGTTCAAAAACAGTGTGGATGTGGGGACAACGTTTAGTGGGGGAATCAATGACCTGTGCATGACAGAGCTGCACTCCAGGAAATCTGTATGTCTGAGACACAAACCCAAGCGCAGTGTGATGGATGGGGCAGGGGCAGGGGCATGGCAGCGCATCATCTTCGGGAAACACATTGGTCATTCGCGGAGGTGAGAGCATGGAGGATGAACAAGCGGCAGGACAGGACCACAGGGCACCTGGGGGCTCCAAGTTCATACATGGCTTCATCTCCTGAACATCTGGAAATTCAGATTTCATTCCAAACATCTGGAATTTCAAGTTTGGAACCAGGGGAATTTCAGCTGGGCAGTTCCCAGCAAGCAGAGCTCTTTTGCTGGGTCTTGCTGCTCTTCTTCCGTGTTGTCTGGTGGCAGCAGTGGAGCTGCGCTGGGTCCCTACGTCAGCTGGAGCGGCCTCGGTTCCCAGCACATCTGGCTTCCTGCTGGAACATAGGCCAAAAACACGCACTTATTGGGTTTGCTGCTTCCTTCCAGATTGTCCTAATAATGTGTCTGAATGTGCAAAATATTTCCATGCTGGGCTGCAGAGAGGACCTGGATCCTCTCTTCTCCGGCTGCCATCTGCTCCGCTCTCCACCCACTGCGAGCCCAGGGTTGGTTTCAAAGTCCAAGTCCTGCGTTTTCGTGCCTTGCCAGGAAGATAAAGGGGTTGGTAAAACTGTAACTTGACCTTCGCGTTTCAGCACAGCGAGGGAGATAAGGTGCTGAAGGAAACACGGAGAGCACAGCCCTGATGGTTGTGGGAGAGGGGACCCCAGAGGCAAGGGCTGCCCTCTGAGGACCCCCGGGCGCTCCCTTGGGAGCTGTGGGTGAGCCCGTTTCGGAGCGACGATGGCTGTGGATCGCTGAGTGGGACTGCAGCCCGACGGGCACTGTATCTTTTGCTTTGCTGCACAAAGGACCCCTGTGCTGCTGCTGCAAATTCAAGAACGAAAAGATTCGCCTGTTATTATTTTTGGCTACTCCAGCAATGTATCAAAAACCTGACGCTGGGCTGATGCTGGTGCCCTACTTTATAGAAGCCCTGAAAAGCAGATCGAGGACATCAAGCTTGTCTCTCTGCGTGGCATCTGCCAGCAAAGGGTGAGAAAACTTCAAACTGCTGGCGGGGGAAGCGGGGGAAGGCAAAATGTGCTAAATCCAGAGCACGGTTTGCAGGCTGCAAGGGGAAGGGGTCTGCATGTGCTCCGCTAAGGAGACAAGGTGGGAATGCACTGACTGGGCGTCCTGCTGCCAGCATGGCCAGGGAGCTGGTGCCGTCATTCCCAGGGTGTGGTGGGGACTGGTTTACCCTGGAAGGAAGAAAAGGACCCCACTGGCCTTAGGTAACAGCTATTCAAGTTATGCTCCTTATTATTCTGTATTATTCAAGCCCAGCAATACTGCTGCCAGTCCTGCACATCCTCTGGATCCTCTGGAGGTGAGACAGGGCCATGCCCACCTCTGGCTGAGGAGAGGCACGTAAGTGAGGATGTGCAGGGAGTCAGTGTCAGAGCTGGGCATAGAACGTACGAATTTTGGCTTGTTTGTGAGCGCTGTGCGTGGCGGTGCTGGTTTGGGGACGGTCCGTCTGGGAATCCGGCTTGCAAAGTCACTGGAGGAGGTGAGACTCATGCCTGCTGCCTCAGGAGGGACCTGCCCATCTCCAACTCAGACCTGCGTCCTTCTCTGCTGGCGCGGGGAAACCCTGAGTATTGGTTTCAACCAGGGATATTTTACCGTTGCTCTCGTTTCCCCTCCCCGGTGCTGCCTGGCAGTGGCAGCCCAGGTGCCCACTTCCTCCCAGGATCCAGAGCAGCCTTGTGTGAGCTGGCGGATTTATGATTTGCTGCAGACATGGACGGTAGCCTTTGAGAAGTGGAAAAGGAATAAAGGGAGCCAGCCATAAATAACAGGCAGGGGACAGTGCCATGCGGTGGTTTTTCATTTACTAGATAGTCCTACTTTGTTCTTGATGAGTAATGGAGGCATTTGAATATGCCAGGATGACAGCAGCAGTCTGGCTTCGGGAAGGTGTCGGCGTGGGCTGGGTGAGGACGGTGGCAATCAGGACAGTTGGACCATGCTGCGTCGCCTTCCCCTCCGTTCTCCATCATCTCCCGTCCTCCTCTGGCGCTCACCTGCGGCTCTGGGCACCGTCCTCCACGAGTCCGCACC
>NW_010194296.1:0-2931 GCF_000695765.1 Mesitornis unicolor | reverse complement strand
GGGAAGGAGCCGGGGCCTTGAGGCCGCGCTCGGCCCCGTTCGTTGTGTGGTTTCACAATGAGGAGGGGTCAGCGCCGGGGCAGAGCCCGTCCCTGGGATCCAACGTGGGACAGCGCCGCCCCTGTCCCCGTCATCCCCTGGGCACAACGGGGTGAGGATGGAAAAGCCTGAAAACCCCGGTGGATGTCAGGGCAGCTTCATGTGGCCATGACCCCAAAAAGCCCCAAAAAACCACACCGAAGTCAAGGCAAAAAGCCCCAAAAACCCCAATGGACATGAGGGCAACTTCATGCGACCATGACCCCAAAAAGCCCCGAAAACCTCGATGGATGCCAGGGCCTCTTCACACGGCCATGACCCCAAAAGCCCTGAAAACCCCTGCAGACCCAAGGGCAGCTTCATGTGGCCATGACCCCAAAAAGCCCCAAAAACCCCTGCAGATGTCAGGGCAGTTTCATGTGGCCATGACCCCAAAAAGCCCCGAAAATGTTGGTGGATGTGAGAGCAGCTTCATGCGGCCACCACCCTAAAAAGCCCCCAAAACCCCTGTGGACATGAAGGCAGCTTCATGCAGCCATGACCCCAAAAAGTCCCAAAAACCCCAGCGGACCCAAGGGCACCTTAATGCAGCTACAGCCCCAAAAAGCCCCAAAAATGCTGGTGGACATGAGAGCAGCTTCATGCAGCCATGACCCCAAAAAACCCCGAAAATCCCAGCGGACCCAAGGGCAGCTTCATGCAGCAACGACCCCAAAAAGCCCTGAAAACCCTGGTGGATGCCAGGGCAGCTTCACATGGCCATGACCCCAAAAAGCCCCGAAAACACCAGCGGATCCAAGGGCACCTTAATGCAGCCACCACCCCAAAAAGCCCCGAAAATATTGGTGGATGTGAGAGCAGCTTCATGCAGCCACCACCCCAAAAAGCCCCCCAAACCCCTATGGACATGAGGGCAGCTTCACATGGCCATGACCCCAAAAACCCCATTAACATCAGTGGATGCCAGGGCCTCTTCATGCAGCTATGACCCCAAAAAGCCCCAAAAACCCCAATGGACATGAGGGCAACTTCATGCGACCATGACCCCAAAAAGCCCCGAAAACCTCGATGGATGCCAGGGCCTCTTCACACGGCCATGACCCCAAAAGCCCTGAAAACCCCTGCAGACCCAAGGGCACCTTAATGCAGCTACAACCCCAAAAAGCCCCAAAAACCCCTGCGGATGCCAGGGCAGCTTCACAAGGCCATGACCCCCCAAAAACCCCATAAACGCCAGTGGATGTGAGAGCAGCTTCATGCAGCTGCAACCCCAAAAAGCCCCGAAAATACTGGTGGACCCCAGGGCCTCTTCATGCAGCTACAGCCCCAAAAAGCCCCAAAAACCCCTATGGACATGAAGGCAGCTTCACATGGCCATGACCCCAAAAACCTCATAAACATCAGTGGATGTGAGGGCAGCTTCATGCAGCTATGACCCCAAAAAACCCCAAAAACCCCAGCAGACCCAAGAGCAGCTTCACGCAGCTACAAGCCCCAAAAGCCTCAAAAATACTGGTGGACGCCAGGGCCTCTTCATGCAGCTATGACCCCAAAAAGCCCCAAAAATGCTGGTGGACACCAGGGCAACTTCATGCGGCCATGACCCCAAAAACCTCATAAACATCAGTGGATGTGAGGGCAGCTTCATGCAGCTATGACCCCAAAAAGCCCCAAAAATGCTGGTGGACACCAGGGCAACTTCATGCGGCCATGACCCCAAAAAACCCCATAAACATCAGTGGACACCAGGGCCTCTTCATGCAGCTCCGACCCCAAAAAGCCCCGAAAACCCCGGTGGATTCCAGGGAGCTTCATGTGGCCATGACCCCAAAAAGCCCCAAAAGCCCCTGTGGATTCCAGGGCCTCTTCACGCAGCTCCGACCCCAAAAAGCCCCAAACCTTCCCCCAACCCCGGCCGTTCCTGAGGAGGCGGCAGAGTTTTCCACCCACAGAACGACGACGTTTGGCGCTGGGGCGACCGAGACCCCGCTCTCTCCAGCGCCGAGTTATCTGCACCCGTACCCCTGGTGTCTGAGCCATTCAACGTCCGATTTTTGCCCCCTCCTGGAGCCTCCGCGGCTCCGTTCTCCGAGTTTAGGACCAGAGCAGCCTCAAAACCCGCCCAGTAACCAGGCCAGGACCCCCTCACCGGGTCCTTTAGGGCGAACCAGTCCAGCTCCGGGCTCCGTCCCCAGTTACTGAGCATCCCCCCCCTGTACTGGGCACCAGTTTGGAGATGGGAACTGGTCCAGGCGAGCCCGGCGCCGTGAAAGGAGCGGGAGGAAGCCAGGGCCAACGTTTGCCGTTTTTATTCTTCTAAATAAAATAAAAAGACCACACTTTTGTGCTGGACGATGGAGTAGAAAAGAACCCGATGTACGACGACTTTTGGACACCTACCATGGGGTTGGGGTGGGGGGGGAAGGAAAAGTTTACAAAATGTACAAAACTTTACAGCAAATCCAGAGGGAACACTCAAACACCAGGACCTACGACGACCAGAAACGTTCGACAGAGATTTTTTTGTGTGTGGTGTTTTTAGGGTTTATTTTCCCTCCTTCTCCATCGCTTTTCCAAGGAGGGACCCAGATCCTTTGAGCAAAGGGGAGAGCTGAACCGGATTCGTGGTTCGGGAGCCGGAGTCAGTCCCGAATCGCCCACGTTTTGGGGTGGGCTTTGTGCTCAAGGGTTCCCCTGTGAGGTTGTGGGGTCCTGGCGCTGTCCCTGTCCCCAAAAACTCAGCCAGGAATCACGGGGGGGGTTTTGGGGTGGCTCTGCCCGCAGCGTTTGGGTGTCAAAGCTCCTTCGCTTTTTGGTTCATGTGCACAAAAAGGGTTTTTCCTTCACAGCTTCGTGGGGCGCAGGGGCACCCGGGCCCACCCGAAATCTCCT
>NW_010194295.1:0-8034 GCF_000695765.1 Mesitornis unicolor | reverse complement strand
GCCGACCGCTCTGACATTTGTTTGCTTTGCAGTGGGGCACGACACGCAAAGAGATCAAACGGGAAATGAGCCGGAAAAGGCCGGGATTGGGAAACGCCAATGTTTGCCTGCGCCGCTGCGGCGGGAGCAGCCACATCCCATCCCTGGTGAGCGTTTCCCTCCCCCCCCAGACCCTGCCTTGCCCACAAAAAAGGGCTCTCCTGCCTTCAGCACAAGGCTGAAACCCAGGCTTAGTAAAAACAAGTTGTAAAGATAATTTATAGACCAAAGCTTTACGCGTGCTTGTGGTGGGGGAGAAGGGAGGCAACTGGGAGGGCTCCGTGGTGCATCCCTCCTGGCCGGATGCTTTCTTCCCAACAGATTAGGGCTTTTTGGGAACAGTAGAGCTGCTCATGGGGACATCTCTAGTCTTGGGACTAAGGTTTAGTCATGAAAAGAATGAAATCCAGACTGTAAGTTTTTCTTGTGCTCATTTATGTGAAATCTGTCAGCTGAACCGAGCTCTTCTTGCATGGTTTGTAGCTTTCCGAATTGGACAGCGGTGGATGGGGAGCTGTGTCTATCAGACACCCGACAGCTGCCAGCCTAGAGCTTGATTTTTAAACATTTATATCTTGAAGAAAACCTGATGAAAGGAAAATATATCTATTTCATAGAAAAATGAGCTTCCATGCTGCCTTGGCTGACAATGGCACACTGCTTCGCTTATATGGTGATGGATTGAAGCACTGAAAGCAAAAATGTAGCTTCATGGTCTAGTTAAAGAAATAAATAAATACATTAAGTAGAGGATACGGCCCAATTACTTGGCTTTTCTCCTTAAAGCTGCACTCCTTGGCAGCATTACCATGGGTCTCGCTGCTCTGGCCACAGCCATCGCCTTTCCCTGTGGCTTTGCTGGGAAGATGTGGGATTTTGTGGGGTTTTGCCAGGAGCTGGGGTGCCTCATAGGGACATCTTCATCCGAAACCTGCTCATGATCGCCCTGAGCCAGGAGTCAATGGAGGAGTCTTGCATGGACACAGAAATCGGCAGCTTAACAGCATTGATTTCAAGGGGGGTTGCTAGATCAATGTGGTTGGCATGGGAAGACAATGGGCGAGCGGGAAGGAGTCCAGAGCATCCCTGCAGCAGCTCCTGCGGATCAACTTCCATTGCTCATCTGGGCAGGGGGGAGCAGAAAAGCAGCTCCAGAAAAGCCATAGTTTGCCTTATTCCAGTGGATGTGCAGGAATTAAAACCGAGATCCAGGACAAACCAGATGGCTCCGGCACACGTTTGCCATAAAGCACAGCAGAAATAGTTTAGCTGGGGTTGATTTTGCTACTGGGGCAAGAGGGCAGCAGCAGGATGGTCCCATGGGAACCAGGACCCTGGGTGCTGGGTCTCCCCCTCCCCAGGCACCCACGTCCCCGGGATGGAGGCCTTGGCCACATCCCTCTTGCAGGGCCCTTGTGACGCTGACCCCCACAGCAGAGCAAACAGATAAATAAGGGCAAACAGATAAATAAAACAGATAAAAAACTGGAAACAATAGCCCCTGGGAGGCACAAACCACCCAACATCTGCAAATGATTGGATTTGCTGGTTCTTCGAGATTTCGGCAAGATTTGTTTCCATCTTTGCTATTCCGGCTCCCATTTCCTCATGCCTTGCAGTGATGTGCCTTGTGGTGATGTTCTCCATGCAAAGTCGGTTTCCAAATGCAAGATAGCTCCAAAAAACGACTTGCAAATGTGTATGGGAGAGGGGGAGAGACAAGGCATGCCAAGAGGTCTTGAACTCCAGTGATAAGGAAGGATTAAGAGAACAGGAGCTAATTGCTCTACTTTGCAGTCCATCGAGCGATGTAAGGTAAATGTTAAGAAGCCTAAAAGCCATTAGGGTTTGGTTTGCATTATAACGAGACTCATTTAAATGGAGGTATTTCAGTTGCAGGGCCGAATTCAGCATCTGCTGGGATGCCTGCGCACCTCCCCGAGAGTGAACAGCTTTAAATTAGAGCCTGGCACATTTCCAGGGCCCAACGCTGCCATCCATGAGGTTTCCCCCACCAGAAACGTCACTGATGGCAAGACACACGTGTATCTCCTCAGACACACGTTAAAGATTCTGTCCAAGTATTTCATGGCAAATCCCTCTGGAAAGCTGGCTGGATGGGGAAAGCAGGGCTGAGGTGTGGGTCTGGAGAGATGTGGATGGAATGTGCTGCGCTGAGTGGGTTGGGAAAGTCCTGGAAGTTGGGAGCATCCCAAGGGTGGTCGGGCATCGGTGCAAGCACCAGCAGCTCACTGTAGCCTGGGTACCATCACTGCAATGCCTTTTTCTGCATTTATTTCCCCCCTTTTCCCAAAAAACAGACCCTCCCCATGCATTAACCCATCCCTTGCTCTGCAGAAGTAGCATCTTGCAGGGCTCAGGTGCCAGGCAAGAGACGAAGGAGGAGAAAAGCCAAGGCAGAGCCCTTCACCACCACCCTGAGCCCAGCTCACCCAGGTCCCTCCTGTCTCTTATCTTCTCCCCCCACCTCCCCATTACTTTTGTCAACTCAGCTGCGCCAAAAATCCCTTCGGATGCTTGCTCTAGGAAAAAGTAATGCGGAGCCACTGCCAAAGATTTCACACATAGCAACCATTGAGGCAGCAAAGTGTTGTGGCAACTGGATCAACACCCCAAGCATGCAGCAGCCTTTCTGTCCTGGAAGGCTTTTTCCCCCCCTTTCCTTCCTCCCAGCTTCCAGGCAGATGTTAGCGTTTAGTCACTTCTAAGTATTTTTCATCACCGCTCGACGGACTCGTGTCCAATGAGTCACCCCGTGCATGCACAGGGCTGCGGTTCAAGGAGAACATCTCAGTGCAAGATGCTCAGGCTCACACGCTTGACCCAGACCAAGCCAACAGGCTCCTTTGGGGACAAGCAGGGACCCCCATCCCCATCAGGGGACCCCTGAGCTGCCCAGCCCCGTACCTTGGGGTCCATGCGGAGGAAGCTGTGCGGTCCCCGGCTGCTCAGCGTTGAGCGCTTGAATGTCCTGCTGTGGTGAAAGTGGTAGTAGTTTTCCAAGCTCCCAATCTGCAAAAAAAGAGGTTTTTTTTAAAAAAAATATGGAGTTTTTTTTCCCATTATTGCCCGCATTTTAGTGCTGGCACCATCCCTTTGTGCATCAGCACAGCTGTGCCCTGCACCGCAAATCCCTTGCTCACACAAAACTCCTCAGCAAAGCTGGATCAGGGATGGGATGCGGGATGCTGGCACTAACCCTGGTGCCATCGCTGTGGCAAACAGTGCTGGTGCTTTATGCTGCGCCATAAAAAAGAAAAAAAATTTTTATGAATTTTTCACCCATTAAATGCATCTTTGCAACCTGCTTTCCACCAGCTCCCGAGCAGAAGTAACGAGCTCAAAATGAGCTCAGCAGCTGCAGCGGAGCAGGGGGAGCCGTGCCTCATCCTGCTGCTTCTCCCCACCCGACCTCCAGCTTCACGCCATCAGCACAAACAGCCCCATAAGCAGAGGCCAATGCCACCACTGCTAACCCAGGGATGCTGCTGGGAAGCACAGGGTGTAGATGTGCTCAGCCTGGGGTCAAGAGTGGCAGCAGGAGGAATCCAAAATGAAAAGTCTCCAAGCAAACCAACCATCCTTCCCCAGGGATGTACAACACATGCCCCAGCCTGAGATCCCTCCCTGGCATCCCAGGAGCAAAAGTGAGCTGAGAAATGCAGTCCCACTGCCTCCCTTCAGCTGGACGAAGCTCCACGCTCCTCTTTTACAAGTTTTTGCCTTTTTTTTCTTGCACTGATCTGAAACATCCCACATTTGCGGGAAAACATCATCCCAGCCATGCCAGTCTGCCAAGTCAGGGTGGCTACACTGCCTCCAACCCTCTCATTCCGGCAGCTGGAGACACCAGACTCCTCTTTTCCCGTCCTAAAAGTATTAATATAGTCCTAAAAGTACAAAAAGTCCCAGGGCTACACAACAATCTCAAGCCAGGCGTGATGAGCATCCCATAGGGACCCCCAGCCTGGCTCATGGGACCAGAGGGTGACATCCCCAAGGCCACATGTGACCCAGGGGCCACGGTGGCATCCCCAAGGCCAGAGCAGGGCTGGCTGGAACAGGACAGGGAGGAAGCAAACAGGTTTGTCAGGACCAGATGCTGAAGCAGATGCTGACAACCACTTATATCTCCATCATGTTTAATACCTTGAAATGTGCCAGCGCCTTTTATGAGCATTAAATATTTAATTGGTTTTGCTCTGCCTTTTATGCCAGGATGTCATTTCACTGACCTTAGTGTGATATTTTCTGTAATTTGTTTCCACTGGAGTTTGTTCAAACCCCCCCTGTGCACCACCACCGCTTTTTTCTTTGCATCACAGCAGAGCCGTGCATTTTCCCCAGCATCCACATGCAAAGCGCTGCCTCATTGCAATCTGCATTTCGTTTTTAATTCCTCAAATCTATTCTTAGAAAAGTGAACAAGGATGCTCCAACCTCCCTATATTTTAGGGAAACCTTGCACAAGGCCACCCTGCCTCTTCCTCACTCACCCTGTGCCCCAGGTTCTTTATTCTTTTGGGATTTATTGAAGGAAAACCTTCTCAAGTTGAGGGTTAACTTGAAAGCCAGCCCAGCTCCAAGCAGAGGTTGGACCTGGTGACCTGCAGAGGCCCCCTTCCACCTAAGCCAGTCTATGGAGAACAACTCCAAAATGCCATTTATTTTTAATGGAAGAGTATTTGCTCTCCTCCTTGAGGTCAGACACCTGAGTGAGGACTCTGCAGTGCAACCCCTGGGGATGGGAGACACCCAGGAGAGCTGGGTTTTCTCCTGCATACAGCACCAGTGAGAACACAGCCCCATGGCCACAGCAGTGGGGAGACTGGAAAAGCCGGTGGAGCACCCAAAAGGGACTTGGAGGAGCAGGACTTCACCAAGGAGTGATCCTTCCTGGCCACCTAAATAAGCCATCAGTGCCTGACCAGCCAGGAGACAGCTGAAAATCCACACTGAAAGGTCCCAGCTCCACCACAGAGGAGATGACCCAGGAGATGGTCCAGGTTGCCACCATCTGCAGTGACAAAGAGCCCAGGAGACCACACCAAGCAGCTCCATTCCCTTCCCAGGCACATTTACAACTATCCACCTTGATTTTATTTGGACACCTAACTTCTGCCGAGAACGTGCACGGGAGCTTTTTATTTCCACAAGGATCAATTTTTATTTTCCCAGTTGATTTGCAGTTTTGGGCTAAGGTTTCAGGGGAAATTTGAGAGTTTTTTTGTTTTGAGGCAACTTGAATTTATACCTCAACAAAAATGAGGAGTTTTGCTTCCCTGCTATAACTGAGGCAGAGGAAGCCCTGGCTGATGGTGCCAAAAGCAACGTGAACGCATTGAAAAGCCATCATTACTATACCCAGGGTGTTGATGGCTCCGCTTCCAAAATAACACACACTTGCCAATGTCATCTGGCCAAATGGGAAGAGTTTGAAGCTACTGATGGCCCCAGTGGGATCCAGGCCATGAGAGAGATGTGGAGACGCACAACGAAAGGAACAGGAGCAACAAGTTGCAAGGGGAAAAATCCTATTTGGGTACAAGAAGTAATTCTGAGACTCTGCACAGCCTGATTTAGCCTCAAAGTTAATTGCAGGGGGGGACTAGAGACCTCCTTAGGCCCTTGCCAACAGAAATTACTCTACAAACGTGGTCCCTAATGGTCTTAAAAAGGGGTATGGCTGCAAGGGGGTTGGCTATCTCCCAATCTCCTTTCCCATTCCCTTTTCTCCTCCTCCCCCAGATTCTGATGCCACCTACAAGGGGCACTGGGGCAGGGAGAGGCACCAGGAGCAGTCCCTGCAGCAGCACCTGGCTCTCCTGATGCATCGCCAGGTGGAGCCGAGCCCAGCGCCCTCATTAACAGCCATTAGTATTTCCAGCAGGTTCAAGACAGCTCATAGCTAATGAGATATGGCAACAGAGAGGACCCAGCCCAGGGCTGTGAGGACACCATCGCCCCAGCATCCCCCAGATGACAGGAATCCAGGAAAGCTCCAATTCCAGCCCAAAATTAATCCCATCTGCTTCTTGTGCTGCAGGTGAGGCCACTGAGGACATGCAAGCCCTCCCAAAACTTACAGCATTGGACACCATATGAGGAAAAATTAATCCAAATCTTGTTACTGGGATAAGAACAGGCTCGTCCCCACCTCCAGGACGGCGGTGGAGGCATTGCTCAGGGCACGGGCACCGCACAGCCCTCGCAGCGCCCTCAGCCAAGGCCTGTCCCAGCTCGCCCCACTGTAGCACAGTGAACAAAAACATGCGGGGAGGAACGAGCAGGAGTTTGGGGGTGCAAAGGCTTTGCCTTTTGTTTAATCATTTGCTTCACTTCCACAGAAGTTGATGCAATTCAGTCCCCAAGGGAAGTGTCGCTCTGCAGTGACCCTGGAGGGTTTGAGGGTGTTTTGGTGCCTAGGCTGGGCATGGGAACGTGCAGGGACAGCTCAGATGTGAGGCAGACACCTCTGTGTGCAAAACCCAGCCATGCCCATCCCAACCAGAGCACTTCAGGAGATCCTGGGATTGCCTTTTGGATTAAAAGAGGTCACCAGCCACCAACATAGGGCTAAGCCTCCCTTGTACCCAGCTGGGTCACATCCATGACCATCACTTCCATAATCACCACCTCTCCTCCTCCCTGGCCATGTTGGGCTCCACCACCCAAACATCTCCCTCAGGCAGCGTGACAGCTCCTTGGCAGGGTTTTCCCACAGGTTTTGCTGAGGATCAGGCCCCCAGGAGGGCACATCTTGCTGGGAACAGTGCTGTCCCCAGCAGCTCCATGAGCACAGGACATAGCAGAGGACACCTCATGGACCCCAAGCACAACACAGCAAACATCACTCATGAGCACACGGATGCAGGAAAAGCAATTCCTTAGGGTTTGGCTGTGGACAAGCTCTGGTGGGAAAGGCCCAGGGGGTTTGGAGAGCTGAAGGCAGGGCGTAGTGAGCAGCTGGGGAAGCCCCAGGGGTGCAGGAGCTCCCGGTATCCGCGGGAAAGGCGGGAGCCAGGAACACCCTGATGCAACCACAGAAATATTTCCCCTGCTCTGCAGTCTGTGCTGGGCTGCCCTGAGGAAGGGAGGGAGGGAGGGATGGATGGATGCTCCCGTGAGGGCCATGTCATGCCCATGGGCCAAACACCTCCAGCATCATCAGGATGAGCTCGGGAAAGCCAGGATGCCAGAGAGGCCAAGCAGATGCTCCGGTAAAACCCCAAACCATGAGCTGACGTTAGGCTGATGCAAACCGGGAGAGTGGGAAACTCAATCAAGATATTCTTTGGCTGAACAGGGATAAACACAGAAAAGCCCTTTGGGTTGCACAACCACAGCCACCCAGCCCTGCAGTAGAGGCATTTAAACAATTTAAGTGATTTTTTTTTTTCCTTGGTGGGGTGAGAGCCGAGCACAGCAGGTAGGGGATGGAGAGTGGGACATGATGGGTTCCCCCCCACAGGGGGGGTCACAGACACGGGTGCAGGAGACCGTGTCTCAAATTCAGCCTCCCCCCCGCCCCACTGCAAATTTGTTTACACAGCACCCTGTGGGTTTAATTACACTTAAAAGCAGGGTTGCGATATAAAGCAAAGTTATAATTTATAGTCCAGGAGACACCTCGGGCAGGAAGGCACAACCTGAAGTGCCACCCAGCCAGAAAGTGCTGAGCAGCCAGGCGGCACGGAAAGCGATAAACTCCGGAGGAAACGCCGAGGACACCAGCTCACATCTGGGTTTACAGAGAGGACGAAGAAAACGTGAGGAGAAGGAGCTGCCGTGATAAAAACCGCCTTTAAGCCACCCGTGGGCTGCAGGGGATTGAAAGCAAAAGTTCTTCGTGTTCCCAAAATCTCCGATAAACCCAGGCCAGAGGGTCCAAAGTTTGTTAAATCCACAAATGTAACTTTTCCTGGCTGGGAGGAACTTGTGCAACCCCGCAGAGGTGCGGGGCGAGGGCACCCG
>NW_010194294.1:0-24185 GCF_000695765.1 Mesitornis unicolor | reverse complement strand
GGGGCAACCATAGAGAGGAGCCACCGCCAAGCGCGCAGAGTGGCGCTCTTATAGCGGAAGTGGGCGTGTGCGCGACCGGAAGTAGTAGCGCGGAGGGGACGAGGGCAGCCACCGCCATGAAGCCGGCGGGGGAGGAGATGTTCCCTGAGGGAGCTGGCCCATATGTGGACCTCGATGAGGTGAGAGGGGTGTCCGGGGAGCTACTTGTGGGGCTGGGGGTGGCGGGGCCGTGGTGCCCGCTGAGCGCCCGCTTTCCCAGGCAGGGGGAAGCACGGGGCTGCTGATGGACCTGGCCGCCAACGAGAAAGCGGTGCACGCCGACTTCTTTAACGGTAAGGGCCGCCGCGTTCCGGGGTAACTGCAGGTTATCGAAACAAACCTTGCTTCCTTTCTCTTTAATCTCATGTATTTGCTGCTTCGTAGTCGCTAAAGTTCTCACCATGCTTCCCGTGAGTGCTGTAGGAGTGCTTCAGTGTTAAACGATGCAGGAGGGGGCGATACAATGTCCTGTGTCTCCTCTCCTGGAGGTTTTAAGTGATTTAGCATGGTAATCGCCACAAGAAAATATGCCTTTATCTGTTTGGATAATAAATGGCTGATGTTAAACAGTGCAAATACATCTAGAAACACGGTCAGAAGTTCCCAAACTGTCTCTGGGTGTTTCCCCTTCATAGATAATTCTTTACTCTCCTAAGGTATGCTTGTCTATGTAGCCAAAGCAAAACAAAGCTTTGTTTCTGCATTTGAAAGGTAACTATGCATATAATTATATACAGCTGCTTTTAGAGAGGAGAACAGCTATGCATTAGAATATACAACACCGTGGACTTTGTTACTAGGTGGGATTTTTTTTAATGCTTCTTATTAGACATTTCCACAGTGAGTTCCAGGTACGTTATTTGCCGTGTTATATGCCACAAACTGGTATTAATTCTGCAATAAAGTAAGTTTCTTATGTTGCTTGAGACAGAATACAGGAGAAAAAGGAAGGTTGGATATACTCAGCAGTTGTGAGGGACCCAGCTGTTGGAGCAGCATGTGCAGGAGCATTTCCATCAAGTTCTGCCATCGGGTTGTGGTGTTGTATTACATTCGTAGTTTAGGACTCCTCTAAATGAGGATTAATGCTCAGTTTATTGTGTGGCATTGTACATTGCTACACAATAGAATAAATGTTGTTTTCTTGTTTTCTGTGTTAGTTTATGCCTGATATACAAAGAAGACTCAGAGCTGAGTAGTGAAGGGTGCTTCCCAAGGATGACTACAACAGCTGGGATTAGCCAGTCACATTTCCTTAGGCTGAGAGAGAAATGTTATTAGCACCTTCACAGCAATGAAATGGTTTTTTTTTTTTAAGGAAGGGATTTTTAACAGCAAATCACAAACGTCAGTCTGCAGAATTTATGCCTGGATCCTATCACCAAAAGCTGGAATTCTGCAGGAGTGTTTACATTGGAGACTTGCTGCATGCGTAAAGCTAGGACTTGTGCTGGAGCCTGGGAATCGTGGTTGATCCACTCTGAATGTGATGGATGCTTTATATGTTTATAAACGTGCCTCCTTTCAAGCTTTGCTTTTATGAATTTAATTACAGAGCTTGCATTGTTTTATTCTGTGTATGATAGAGAACTTATGCCTGGGTCTGCCTTTCTTTCCTCACCGTCTTTTCCCACCCTGATACTGTGCTTCTAGGAACTGATTGTGTGATAACTCTCATTCACTTAACCTTTATTTCTGTATTTAATCCAAATAGTTCAAAACTGTGCTTGTGGAGTATGTGCATTTGTAACAGCTGAAACTTTGAAGGTTAATTTTACCTTGTCTTGTTTTTCTGACCAGATTTTGAAGATCTCTTTGATGACGATGACATCCAGTGAACTTAGGTTGTCCTGCTATGCAGTGCTGAGATGTGGATTTTTCCTCTAGGATTGCCTGTGGTGTCTACTATTTATTAAAGTAATGAAAACAGGAAAAATCCCAGGGGGAGTGAGGGGGGCACACCTGTATAAGCTGCTTGGGGAATATGAAAACCAGATGGTTAAAGATAACTAAGGAGGGAATTGTGCCCTGTTATTCCTAGGAAGCTGTGTTTAGATTTTTCTTAAAATTTTACTTGCTGATGTGCTCTTTCAATAAAAGACTAACAAAAACCAGCTCTCTGGGATGTTCTTTGAAATAGTGCTGTGTTCTGAGCTCCCTTAGAGAATTATTTTTGTATTAAATCATTCACTGTTACTTTTGGATATCGTATAAAGACACAGCGGGGCATATTGCTGCTAGAAAAGTGGTGTTCTTCCCACAGTACAGGACTATCAAGGGCTGAAGTGGCTGCTTGTTCTGGATAGCTTGACTCTTGTTTGCCAGTTGCACTAAGAGTGCCTTGTCTCCTGTTTTAGGATAGATACTCAGCTACTGTCAGTACTTAACTCTTCATCTAGGAAGCACAGGAATAAAAAGTAGTAATTTTATCTTGATATTTTATGCAGAGAAACATTCTGGCACTGGGCCGTGGGAATGCTTGGCTTTCAAAATGAAATGTAATTCTTGAACTTGTACTCTATAGGAAGAAAATAATTTTAGGACTCTTTTCTCCTGCAGTAGGTAATGTAATTATTTGTACTTCTAGGTAGAGTGTGTATGAATCAGTCTGTTAGGTATTAACTCAGATTTTGACTCAGGTTTTCCGAACACTTTCAGAAATGCTTGTTTATGCACCCTTCAGTGAGCAAAGTGAATCTCAGAATGAAAGGAGCAGGTGGGTTTTAGTTATTTCAGAGTGAAGAGTAATCCTGTCTCATATTTAGCGCTGTCTGTATTCCATAAATTGACCACAAAAATAATGCTGTGACTGATCTTCCTTTATAGACCTTTTACTGACATTTCACCTGGAGTGAAACCTTTTCCTCTCATACTCCTTTCACACATTTTTCCTTGGATTTGCCTTAAGAGAGATCTTAAGTGTAACAGTAAGTATGCTAGCCCCAGAGCTTAAAAATGTCAGCACAGTAGAAGCAGTAGGACTGAGTGTCCCTTGATTGTGTTCCTGTGGATTTCTCAACGTACTGTTTCATCATGCAGTGTACATTAAATCGGCATTCTGGCATTTACCCTCTTTAGTGTCTGACACCCTCACTATCAGAAGGATGTTGAGATTCTGGAGCGTCTTCAGAGAAGAGCCACAAGGATGGTGAGGGCTCTGGAGAACAAGCCTGATGAGGAGCGGCTGAGGGAACTGGGCTTGTTTAGCCTGGAGAAGAGAAGGCTGAGGGGAGACCTCATCACCACCTACAACTGCCTCAAGGGAGCTTGTAGAGAGGTGGGTGCTGGGCTCTTCTCCCAGGTGTTGGGTGATAGAACAAGGGGAAATGGCACCAAGCTGTGCCAAGGGAGGTTCAGGTTAGAGCTAAGGAGGAAGTTCTTTACTGAGAGGGTCGTCAGAGGCTGGAACAGGCTGCCCAGGGAGGTGGTGGAGTCACCATCCCTGGATGTGTTTAAAGAGCGGGTAGACGAGGTATTTAGGGATATGGTTTAGGGGGTAGACAGGAGCGGTTGGACATGATGATCTCAGAGGGCTTTTCCAACCAAGCGATTCTGTGATTCTGTGATTACAGTGCATCCCTGAAGGAACGCTCTTGCTGAGGCAGCCTCCTTTTCCATTTCAGTGCTTGCTTTGCTTCGACGCAGGGTTTCCAGCTTTCCTCATTGAAACCAATGTAAACATTTGCACGGAGTGGTAGCAGCTGCATTTGGGCTGTTTCTAGCTTTGGTGCTGTGCTTTCTTCAGGCTACACTGAGAACTGAGCTGCTGCCAGCAAATGGGAGCTGCGTTCTGGGCAGGTGCAAAAGGTGAAATAGATTGAAGAAGCCACTCTTGCCTCCTCTGTTCTTTGAGCTGCCTTCTCTTGCTGATGCCCAGATTCCTCACCTTTGGTTTGGAATAATTCCTTGCCTTTGTTTTATACAGACTTCTCCTTTTCGTGTGCCTGCCTTAAGTCTGATCACAGCAGCAGGAGTATATTCTATGATACAAATCCATCTTGAATAGTTGCTCTTCAGTTTTAAAAAGAAGGTAGGACTAGAATACCACTTATAAAGCCTCAGTGAAGCATTGGTGAGTAGCTCTACTTTGTAATGTCTGGTTTGATCCAAACAGGGAACCTGTCTTCCTGAAACCAGGCAGAGAGCAAACAATGCTCAGCACAGCCTAAAACTCGGAGTTTTCATATATGTTGTAGCTGTCTGGAGTATAAAGTTCTCTCCTTTGCAATGTGATTGGGTGAGGAGTGTGTATATAGCTTCCTCTTCTGAAGAGGGCTGTCATGAGGAGATGTAATTTGTTTGGGTCCCTTCTGAGACAGCGTTAATATGGAAAGGCTAATCTGAAGAACAAAATGCCCTTCAGCTTTAAATTGTTTCTGTGTTACCATTTGTCAGGCTAATTAGTCTGTGAGCAATCAGCCTGCTGTCAGGAAATAATCACAAGGTGTCAGAATCTCTAATAAAAATTGATTTAAAGGGTGTTTTCCCGCCTTGGCCATTTCACTTACTGAGCTTTGATCTCTTGTGGAGATTGACACCACTCATAATAGGTGTTTGAGTGAAGGAACAAGCCAGTTCTAGCAACACTTTGCACACATTTAGAGTGATGTATATTACCTTATAAGTTGCTGGGTACTGCTCTGTATCTCAATGTCCAAGTAAAGGCTGTAGTCTGAATAGGTTTATGGAGGTACTGAGGGTAGTGTTGTGAACTGTCCTGCTGACTTCAGTGGGCCAGCTGGCAATGTAGAAAGCTGACCTGCCTGAGTCTTGGCAACAAGAGCTCCTGGATGCTAAAATGCCTTAGAAGGGGCACAGCCAGTTGTGCAGCACAGATAACAAGAAATGGCTTCAAAACACTTAAATGTCAGCCTGTTCCCTCCGATACTCTCACCAGGCCAGTTCCCTGTGTGCAGGAAACTGCTAGCTGTCACAGTATATTCTTAGGAATCTATTTGGAGCTGAAAATAATCAAGTCATTGTGAGGGAGATAAAGTTGCCATGCTAAAAAACTGGCTGTTATCTGTGTATAATATTTCTGCAGTACCTTTTGTGAGCTGGCTCCCAGGTTAGCAGAGAATCCAGTGCTTCACTGCTCCTGCTGTGAGCAAGAGCAGGCAGGCTCAGACCTGGTGTGGTGGTAATGGGTTTTCCTTGGTTCTTTTGGGTTTGAGGTTTCTTTTCTTGGTTAACTTCCAGGGAATGAAAAGAAAAGGTTTTCCTTTCAGTATATTACTTCAGTAATTGAAGTGGAAGGTATTTTGCTCAATAAAGAAGGAATTGATTTAGATGAATAATGGAGTTCTTCCTGCTTCCCCAGGGTGTTGGAAGCTGCCAGGCGTCTTCCTGCTCTCAATGTACAGTTGTTCAGCACATGAAAACAGGCCAGGCAGATGACAGTGCTGCCCTGTTCTCTGAGTTCCTCAGTTGGTGATGGGGCTGGAGTGAGAGTGTCGCATCAGGGCTCTTTTGGGAAAGCACTAGTACAAAGCAAGTCAGAGAATCACAATGTCAGGAGTGGGAAGGGACCTGGAAAGCTCCCCCAGTGCAACCCCTGCCAGAGCAGGATCACCAGAGCAGTCACACAGGAACACGGCCAGGGCTTTGGGTGTCTGCAGACAAGGAGACTCCACAACCTCTCTGGGCAGCCTGGGCCATGCTCTCAAAAGTCAGTCCTGGGCAGCAGGGATGGCTTTAAGGACAAGGATTTACCTCCATGGTTTTTCTTCCACGTTAATTTTTTCAGTTTGCCTTCTGCTGCAGTTGGTCTTTGCCAAGTGGCAGAGTCGAAATCCTAATCCAAATTATAATCCTTTTCTCAAGCTACAACAGGGAGTTCAGACCAGAGGAATGGAGGAGCAGAGCCTTCTAAAGCTTTTAAAATTGGCAAATAGTACCTTTTTGGTGAATTTTTTTTTCTTATTTATGGAAAAGTCAGTTTGCATGTAGCAAGTTTGCAGTAAGCTCTAACTTTAGCTGTGTTCACAGCACCTTGTCTGCAGATGTGACATGTATGTACAAGCCATGTGGAATACTGGGTGAATCCATGTAAACTTACAACTTCAGAGGGAAAAGCCCCTGCTTTGTGTGTTGTGAATAAACAGACATGCAGCTGAGAATGCCACGAACATGGTGAGTGACAGCAAGGGAATGAGTATCAACAGGGCAATGTGACCAAGCATCCCTGGGACAGACAGGAGCTGCCCCTACCAGCGGAGTCTGAGTCCCCCTGGCCCAGCAGAGGATGCCTCTGTGAGGACAGTCATAGAGGGGACTCCTGCTCCTGCACAGTGACTGTCCGTCCTGCCTGACACTTTGCTGTGTGCCCCCGCTGCTGGTTCCCTGTAGGGCTTACTAAGCAGTGTGTTGCTGCGGTGTTTTGGTCTCCTACGGCTGTGTTGGAGGGAGCTGTGTGTGAAGGGGTCTGTTGGTTCACATCCCCAGTCCTTCCCTGCCTGACTGTAAGGGATTTGGAGAGGGGCTTCAAGTGGGATCTCTTTCTCTGCCTCCCTCCCTGATGCCTCTCCATAAAGCTGTCCTGCAGATTACCTTGTGGGTGGGAATCCTCCAATATACCACATAGGAAGAAAGAGATGTTTAATGCTTCCATTTCATGGAGAAGAAAGCTTTCATTCCCCTTGAATTGGCTGGAGAGTAACAAACTGCACATGCAGGTAAGGAGGTCACACAACTGTCCTCAAAGAGCAAGGATGTTATGCTGGGCTGGTCTCCTGGGATGAGGCTAAGGGTGGGTTTGCTGCTTTACAGTCCCATGGCAGACCCAGTTTTTTCATCATGTACCGGTATGTAGTACAGACAGCATAAAAACACGTGGCAGCCTTGCTCCCAGGCTTGGTATGCTCAGGATTGGTTTCCTCCAGAGTATTTGAAAGGGTAAACTTTAAATCTGATGGCATTTCCTGAATGGAAGTACAATGGCTGATTAGCTAAATTTAGGGGTTTATCCTAATCTAATTGCCTTCTCCCATGCTGAAAAGCCTCAAGTGAGTTTATACTTCACAAATAAATACTATACAAGTCTAGCAAACAATTTATCTCTTTCTTGTAGCTCTTCATGCTTTAGTGCAGCTGCTGTTTGTATTCCAATTAATTACTGGCACAAGTGATTACACGGGGTTGAGGCACAATTAGGCTGAGCCTATAATTGTGTTGAAAAGGGCCACGGATGCTTTCACAGATGGTTTCCCTGCTGGATGGGGCTGGCCAGTCTCTCCAGCTGTAGCCACACTATTTGTCCCTAATTGCTAGTGCAGTGACTGAAATCTTTCACGGGGGGGTGTTCTTGCTTTTTGCCTTCAAGAGAGCTGCTGCTTGTCCGCTGTCTTTGAGCGGCCATAGAGGGAGGGAAGAGTTGGACACAGCTGTCAAGATCAAAGGAGCCCAGTGCTCTCTTTATAACCTGTCCTAATGATGAAGTGGCAAGTAAGACCTCATTCTTGGTGTCTTCATCATATTGGTTGCCATCTACTATGGGCTGCTGGCAATGTTTATGCCCAGAAGCATCCCATTTGTGTGCCTGCAGCAGGATGTTGGTTTCTAAAGGGAAAACCCCCCATTTAAACCTGCCACAGCCAGAGTGAGGCCTAGCTTTGTACCTGGCATCCGTTGTCAGGGTTGGTTTAAAAAAACCCAAACAACCCCAAACATTTAAATGTGTTGGAGAGCAGGTGATTCTGTGCCTTTTCAGTATGCCAGTGTCATTCTTGGCTCCTTCATTATGAGGTAATTGTATGTTCAAAGCACCGTGTAGTCCTTGGGAGCTAGCCCAGGCCTCATGAGTATGTGCCTATTTTGCCTAGGTTTTCCCATCCCACAGGCTTATGAAGCATGGAGGGAGAGTAAAACTGCAGCAATTCACTAATGGAAAAAGGATGGGTTCATTAGGAACATCCCTGAGCTTGTACCCCAGGGTTTCCTTACCCTCCCAAGCCATATTTGCAGCAGCACAGGGCCAGCAAGGTGCCCTGCAGCTCCCTGCCCTTGGGCTACTGCAGCCAGCCTGGCTGTTTGCCCCTGGCATAGCAGAGCCAGGGAGGTGGGGGGTGATAACAATACCATGTGCAGGGGTTTGGGTAGTTCCTAGGCTATCAAGATTCCCTGGGGTCTTGTCTGGTGGGGTATTTGCTGGCCATACTCAGCCTGGTTTTGGCTGGTTGAGACCCCCCCATGCAGACACCTGCAGGGACTGGGCAGCTTCGGGGGGTAACAGCAGAGGTGCTGAGGGCAGCTTCAGGACTCACTCCTGGCTGCAGTGGGGCAGAGGGCTCCCCATCTGTGGCAGATACACCCACCCTGCTAAAGACCTGAGAAAGACCCAACAAAAGCAGCCACAAAGTTTCTAGCCCTGTTCGTGCCAGGCCTGCTCCCCCTCACAGCTCCTGTCTGGTCCACACACTGGGGGCAAAAGGCGGGAAAGTTGGGGTCCTCAGCCAAGAGGGGGCTGACATGACCATGTACTGACCACAGATCACATTTGACTGGGGTCTGAATGGGGCCCTGTGGGAGGGCACACTTGAATTGGTCCTCACAGCAGTGGGTGTGTGGTCAGAGACTCTCCCCTTGAATTGGGACGCCACTTAAGGTAACTTCTCAAGATGGAGAGCCCTCCCTCTTTAGGTGAATGAGTGCACATTTGGGATTATTTGGCCTAAAACATAAGAATTCCCAAGTCGTCCTTGTGTAGTAATATTTCCAACCAGCATATCGAACCTGTATTTTTTAAATGCCAGTGGCACGTTGTGGTGAATGAGGTCTTGACTGCTTAATTTCAGGTACAGATTAAAAGCTTGTTTGAGCTCGTTATTTGGGTGTGTAGCCGCTTAGGTGACACCGTTCTGCCCCGCGGCTGGGCTTGCCTGGCTGATGGGGTAAGTCTCTGTCAGGAGCATTTGCCCCAGGGGTGAGCTGTGAGGGGGCAGATTGCTGTTCCTGGGGATGTAGAGTGGCTTTTTGGGTGGGTGGTGGCTTAAACTGGGATTCAGTGCTTGCTACAGAGGTAAGCGTGTGTGTCTCTCTAGCTGAGCTCTTTAGAGCAACAATTTTGCACAGATTTGAGTTGAAAGACTGCAGAAACAGTCCAGATCCCTAAAGGGAGGGTTTTGGTCCCTGTTTTCATGCAGCAGGGCCTTGCCTTGTTCACAGTGTGCTGTCTGGGCTACCTGGAGGGCTGCTCTGTTGTCTGGTGGGTTTTGAGGTACCTGAGGTGATACAGACACCTTGTGTGGAGCATCCTCATCATGAATGCTGGGAGGAAGATGGTCTCTGCACTCACATCCTGGTGAAGCTGCATTTCAGTATTTATGTCTGTGACAAGGGGGGAAAGCCAGAACACAGAAAGCCTTAATGGTTTTCTTTAAAACTTCCCAGGTGCTTTGTCTTCTTATGTTTACAGGGGTTGCTTTCTTGATGAGTTAGCACCTAGTTAGCATAGAAAGGGCATGCTATTGGCAAGCAGGCAATCTCTGCTTGATCAGGGTTTTGGCCACAGTGCCCTGGAGACTGACCAGGAGTCAATGGTGACCCTGGGCCTCTCCTGGGATGCTGGTCATCTGCCATGAGATCCGACAGCACCCACAAGCATCCCAAATGGGGTGAATTGTGGTGTGGAGCAATACAGAGGCCTAGTGACCACATGGGGTTCAATGAGACTTTCCCATAGGGGCCAGCATGACCCAAGTTTTTAATACGTGCCACATTTCACAGCATCCCAGAATGTCAGGAGTTGGAAGGGACCTGGAAAGCTCCCCCAGTGCAACCCCTGCCAGAGCAGGATCACCAGAGCAGTCACACAGGAACACGGCCAGGGCTTTGGGTGTCTGCAGACAAGGAGACTCCACAACCTCTCTGGGCAGCCTGGGCCATGCTCTGCCACCCTCACCCTCACAAAGTTTGGCCTCATCTTCAGCTTGAACCTCCTGTGCTCCAGCTTGGGACCATTGCCCCTTGTCCTGGCATTGGCCATCCCAGAGCAGAGCCTGGCTCCTTCCTCCTGACACTGCCCTTTCCCAATGGATCCCCAGGAATGAGGGCACCCCTCAGTCTCCTCTGCTCCAAGCTCAAGAGCCCCAGCTCCCTCAGCCGCTCCTCAGCAGGAGATGCTCCACTCCCTCCTCATCTTTGTGGCCCTGCTGGACTCTTTCAAGCAGTTCCTGTCCTTCTTGACCTGAGGGCCCAGAACTGGACACAAGATTGCAGCTGTGGTGTGAGCAGGGCAGAGCAGAGGGGCAGGAGAACCTCTCTGACCCACATTTCTCACACTACAGTCGTGGTGACTTGAGGTGGGAGATGCTGTGGCCTGGGTGGATGTATCACTCTGGGTCACACTGGTGCTGGGCCATTGCTGGGGCTGGTACGATATCCTGGGCTCTGCCCTGGCCTACAGCCCACGGCATCAGGTGTGTGTGGCAGTGTGAAAAGCCACGTTGAAGCCTCTGAGACCTGGCGTATGGGTTACAACTCTAAGTATGTTTGCTCCTGCTGCGTGACAGCAAAGAAAGGAGTAATTTGTTACGGCTGCCTCTTGGGAACTAGTCTTTAAATTAGTATTTCCTCCTAGTGTTTATCCCAAATGCCTCTTAGCACTTTGGTTGTTTCCATTTTCCCTGCCTTCAGAAAATCCACCTGAAAACATTTGAAAAAAAATACTGCAAGAGCGCTGAGTTGCTCCTTTCATTTTAAGCCTCTTATGCCATTTGATACAGCAACTGCTGCATTTTAAATCTCCTTTTGTTGAGTTTGTGTGGTTTGTTGGGTTTTATTGTTCTTTTCCCTGTTCCCTTCCCATTAGTTCACACGACAGGAGCAGGGTTTTTCCCTTGGAGGCCAAGAGAACGCCCATTTCTTCAAACCCTTCCCAACGATGGATACAAAAGTGCAGGAGCATTCTCATTGAAAGAGTTTTTTATTGTTGCTATTATTTGTGATGTGGTAATTCACTGGAGTGTGGAAAATGCTGCTGTTGGAAGTAATTTCAGGTGAAGCTTTTAATGCTGTTTTTTGCCTGTGATAACGCATTAGCTCTGATCTGTGTTTGCTTGTTCTGAAGCTTAATATGGGAGTCGTCTTTAACTGTATCTGAGAAGCCATCAAATCCTCTTTTAGCTAAAAGTCAAGCAAGCTCCTTGGAGAGCAGTTTTGATGGGATTGCTACTAATCCCAGCCTTAATACTCTTCCCCCACTGAGCGAACCTTGCCGAGAGCTGGGGTGGGTGCTGGGGCTGTTGATCCCCTCCTCCTGGGAGGTGGCACCACCTGAAGCTCTGCCCAGCCGCTGTCCCAGCCATTGCTAATGGCACATGTACGGTGTGGTCGCTAGCAATCAACTTCTGAGTGCGTTTGGGAGCTCTTCAGAGGGGAGAGGGGCCAGGACGCTGCGGCTGACACCTCTGTGACCACCTCAGGAGCTGCATGGTCAATGGGCAGCTTTGCTGCGTAGCCTCGCTGGCATTCATAAGGCTTTTCAGATAAATCAAGAGAGAAGATCCCTGACCTAACCAAGCGTGTTGTCTATATTAGAGGTAATGAAAGGGGGTAGATATAACAGGAAAATCAAAGGATTAAAATCAATTGCAGTTTATAATCTGAATATATTAAAAATCCCTAGAGAAGGGAGACGACAAACCATGGGTGGAAGCCAAAGGCCCTAATTGGACAGGGTTATGGTGGAAAAAATGGGAACGCTTGTTCCAGCTGCAAACAAGAGCAGAGGTGGCTTTCATGAGTAGTTTTCTCTTCTACTCAAATTTTTAGATGCTGGCTAAAGCGTGTGCCGTTGCTTTAAATGAAATTAGGTGTTTAAAAAAGGGAAATTTAGAATTTGATGTTTAAATGTAGCCAACTTTTCTCTCAGTGCTTTTAATTTTAACAAAAAGGCTAGGCCAGCTTGAGAGCTACTCTTTCAGGATGTGGCAGGAGTGGTGTTTGACTTTGGGCCCAGGGTTCCCCAAGGAGAACAAGAGCAGAGGTAGGAGTGACCTCCCAGGGAGTCACTCACGTGTAACCTCACTGATTTCAGCGGAGATAGGGCCCGCCCTTG
Organism: Mesitornis unicolor; assembly: GCF_000695765.1. Taxonomy (NCBI): domain Eukaryota; kingdom Metazoa; phylum Chordata; class Aves; order Mesitornithiformes; family Mesitornithidae; genus Mesitornis; species Mesitornis unicolor. The sequence goes on along the minus strand of NW_010194294.1, from coordinate 12,091 downwards.
GCAATCGTTGCCCACGCAAAAGGCAGTTTTCTGATAAATACAGCATAGCTATAGCTCCAGCGTCCCAGAACACCGTCTGGGGTTAAGCCACCTCATCCTCTCCCATGCAGCACCTCTCACTTTAGTGCTCATCCGGATCTGGGTACAGGAGGAAGCCCATGAAAGTGGAATCATTGATGTTGTCGGCGTAGACGCCGTTGTTGTCCCCCTCCCCGTACACCTGAAGCCAGACCTCATCCCCAGCACTGAGGTGCAGCAGGACGGAGCCGCTGGCCTGGTCGACGTTGTTCTTCTGGAACTGGTCGTAGGTGAAGACCACCGCCTTGTCCTTCTTGTAGAGGCTGACCTTGACGTCCGACAGGTAGACCGTCAGGTGGTAGGCAAAGTAGTACGTGCCAGGGATGTTGCAGAAGAACTTGCCGGTGCTGGCATCGTAGTGCTTCTGCTCGTTGTAGAAGATCTTGGTGAAGCGAATGGGAACGTTGGGGTGGGGGGCTCGCTCCGTCAGCCCCACGCTGAAGGCAGAGCGGTGGACGAAGGCACCTTCGCCCTTCTCCCCCTTCTGCCCTGGGTATCCGGGAAATCCTCTCGGCCCTTCGTGCCCTGGTGTTCCTATTTCACCTTGGTCGCCTTTGGGTCCTTGCACGCCTAAGGGACAGAGTGGGGACAGGGAATTGTTGGCGCTGTGCTGGCACAGCTACCCACTGGCCAACAACACAGAGCGGGATGTGGCATGAGGGTCTGCTTGGCAGCGTGGAGCAAGGGATGTCCCTGAGGAAATGACCTCAACACTGCCCCCCGTGAGCTTAGACAGGGAGGAAAGCCCACTCATCCCCCGTGGCTGTGTGCAGAGCTGCCGAGGACAGCACGTCTGAAAAACCATCATTAACTGGAAAAATAACCACCAGACCAAACTCTTTGGCTCAGGTTGTGGGGTCTCCATCCCTGGAGGTATTCAAAAGCCACCTGGACACAGGTTGAGCATGGACTCACCAGATGTGAGACCTGCAGGGACTGGGCCTGGGGTCTGGGGCTGCCCACGGGTACCCTCTGCTCCTCACCAACCTTCCTCTCCTTTCTCTCCCTTTAGTCCATCTTTTCCGTCTTTGCCGTCCCGGCCAGGGAGCCCGTTGTGGCCAGGGTAGCCAGGTGCTCCTCCCATCCAGTTGGCGCATGGCGTTTTGGGATCAGGCTGGACATCGTCAACGGCCACCACTGTGTAACGAGGGGCCAGCAGCAGCAGCGAGCAAAGGAGAAAGCCTGCCAGGCCTCTCATCTTTGGTTCCTGATGTGGACAATCACTCTGTTAACTTTAAAGGGCAATAGGAAAAAAAAATTTAAAAAAAGTGAAGAAAACCCCACCCCTGAATAGCAGAGAGGCACAAAAGACTCAAGTTTGAATCAACACGTCCAAAGGAAAGCAATTCTGCTCGCCCCAAGGGCCCCTCCACATCCAGCATGGTGCTGGCATGAGCTTCGTGACCCAGGAAGGGATGGGGCTCCTGGGAGCAGCGTGGACCTCAGCCTGGGAGCACATCCAGCACGGAGAGCAGCCAAGGCCAGAGTTACTCCCCGGGGCTCTTTGCGTGGGCGCAGACGTGGCTGGGGACGGAGCACGGCAGATGCTGAGGGATCCATAGCTGATTTCTTCGATAAGCTCTGCTCAATTAGCCACGACGTGCTTGACTTCTGCCCGGCTGAGTGAGCGGCTGGTTGAAAGGATGGGTCTGGCAGAGCCTTTCCCAAAACCTCCGAAGCCTTTAGGCTGAGCAGGTAGGTGGTTTATACCTGTACCTGTATCTGCTAACCTGGGTCTATCGAACATGAACAGAAACTACAGCTGGGCTTTCCATCTCCTCTGAGATGGAGCAACCATATGAAATTATGAAGCTGTTGTTTTCCTAGCCAAATTATGTTTTTTTGATAATGGGAGGACAATTGTGCAGCGTTTAGGCATTATAGGGTTGTATTTTTCTTTCATCTTTTGCTTTGCCAGTCAGAGCAATGAGTGTGGCTCCCCAGAACCAGGTCGGTGGTGACACCCTATGGCCAGCCTGGGGCTCTGCTCTGACGCTCCCAGAAATCGGTGGGACCTCGGTGAGCTTTGGGTCAGGCTGTTAGGAAACAGATATTTTAAAATGACTGTTGTTGTGTGATATGGCTCAGAGGTTATACCCTGAAACAATAAAGGCATCCTGTCGTAAGGATTGTAAGTGGCATAATAGGCAATAATAAGAATAACAGCGTGGCCATTAGAGTTCCTTAGCTCTGTAATTTCCGAGAAAAACAGTATTTCAGAGCAATTCCTTTGCAGGGTTGATTTTCCTAGGCAGGCTATTTAAATACCATATTATAAATAATGTCTTATTAGCTTTTGTGTAATTTCTTCAAAGGAAGCAGAATATCAAAGAGGTTGACATGACTTCGGTTTTTGCAGGGTACTGGGGAGGCTTTGAAGACAACTTCAAAGCTCTGCTGAATGACTGCGGTGGGCAGTACCTAAGGCGTAAAATCAGGGAACTCCTAAAACCGTGCCCGCCCTGCCGTGGCGCTGCAGCACCACGTGGCACGGCCCTTTGCAACAAGGGAGACAGAGATCATCCATGAACTGGAGTGGACAGGTGAAATACGGATCTGTAAATCCTAAAAGTGGCTGGGATCGGCAAACTTGGGCACACTGCGAGATGGACATGACCCAGGGGGCTGCGCTAAGTGGAGAGGGCCCCGTCTCCCCGCCTGTGTCCCCTCTGGCTTGGCTCCATACATGCACCCCTCCAAAATCAGCATGGGTTGTCCAAGGGCATCTAACTGCATGGAAACACACTAGAGTTCACTGTCAATAGACAGCCCCAGAGCCAAGTCTGCTGCTGCTGCAAAATAAAACCCTTCTTTGCTGACAAAAGCGGTGTAAATCTGAGGGAACCCGAAGCAGGGCAGATCCCCATCCACCTCGCTCTGCAGCCCCCCTGTCACAATACACAAGCCACTTCTCCTCTTTCTAATAGGAAAAGTGGTGTGATATGCAAATAGAAAACTACTGCTATTCTGCAGCTTGACTCCACAAAGGTGGTTTGCTTGTTTGAGAAACCAAGTAATTCTCTGGCATAAGTATTTCTTACAAAGGGAAAGTTTTAAGCAGCGTCTGCTAGCTCTGAGTTTAAACTCTGGCCTGGGCATGAGATCCCCTTACTGTATCGTTCTCATTCCTCCTTCTGTTCGATGCTCAGCAGTGTGTAACACGAAATAATCTGCTATATTTGAATGTCAGTTGAACCTTTCAGACAAGAAACAAATGAACTAAGTACTCCTGGTGGCTTTCAGTTATTCCCTTGGCAGCTATTCCAGTAAAAGCTCACATGCATTATATGAAGCTTATTCATTTATCAGCAGAAATCAGCATATCATCCATAAGAACAACGCCATTCGTAAGTGCTACACAGCGATTCAGACCATGACTCAGGATTTAAATTTCACGTAACGCTATATAAACATTATATATTTTTATATATATTTAAAAAAACCCACCACACCTCTGTGCAAAACACAGTACAGAAAAACCCATCTCTTTTCCAATTCCAGCATTTTCTTCAAAGAGTATTAACCACGGGTCTGGCTTATGTTGACTTGCCATGACTTGTTTTTGCTGATGTTCCAGCAGTGACTTGCTCCAGGGGGGCTCGCACCTTAAACCTGGGTGCTGTGGGTTTCTGGCAAGGAGCTCATACAGCTCCCTGAGATCTGGGGCAAACCCAGTCTTCCCAGGAGTCTTCGAGGAAAGAGGGGAACCCAAAGGTGCCAGTGCAGTACGCACTGCTATAGCCATGTGGTTTTCCACTGTTGTCCCTGACTACTTTTGAGTTAGGAGTTTTGATCTCTAAATAGTGTTTCCAAACCCAGGAGTATGAACCTAAGGGCAACTATTCTTGGTTTAAAACGCTCGCTGGCTATTCTGAGAATAACTCCAAGAAAGGAAACTTCTTGTGAACAGAGAAGTCTGCCTGATTCAGCCCCCAAAGAGAAAATCCTGAACTTAGTAAGAAGGAAAAAAAGTGATGCTTACCAGCTGCTTTGAGTCCTAGTTGAGTTGCTGCGGTCTCTTTAGAAATGAAGTCCGGCTACTACATCGCTATCCCTAAGGGCACGGGGAGCTGTCAGCTCAGGCACTGCATTTTCCATTTGCTATTGCGCATGCTGACCCAAACGTTGGGTTTTCCCATTATTTTTTCCTGGCTGTCTCTGAAGGTTTTGACTGGTCACACTGGGGATAGCTTTCCTTAATGGGGAAAAGATGGGTTTGGGAATTCGGTAGGGACTGAAGGAGCGAGGGTTTGCTGGAGAAGCCCAAGTGCAAACCTGCTCCTCCAGCGCTGGGCTCGTACAGCACAAGCTGCTGCTCCGGGTGAATTGGGAAATGTTGTTAGCAGCTGATGGAGAAACTGTGTCTACAACACACTCGGATGGGGTTTTCAATGTGTTAGTAAATGAATTCTTGTGTGAGGAGTTTTGGCTTCTCTGTTTAACAGCGAGAGCCGTTCCTGCTCGGAGGCTGCTGCCGCACCAAAGAAGGGCAAAGCTGCCCAGGGGAAGGGCAGTGCTGGGGGAAGAGTTTGGTCTTTGGCAGCCAAGCACACGCCAGCGCTGTTGTAAATCATCAGAGTCATTTCAGCCCTGCGATGGCTTGCAACCCATCACACGCTTTGGCTGTAGGTCAAAACAAAGTCTGTTGTTTTTCCCTGGGTCTCCTTCCAAAAGAGTTTGAACCTCGGAGAGCGGAGGCTTTCCTCCCCGGCAGCTGCGGGCAGTTGAAGGTTACCTAGGTGGGACCTTGGTAAACTCAGGCTCTCAAAATTAGACCAGGGAAAAAGAGCGTAATGTGTGTTGTGTCAGGGAGCTGGTGTCCTTGGGAGAGGAGAAACTCATCCGAGTGGATGTCAGTGGGACAGCGTCCCGAATTACTGAGTTATTGTAGAGACCTGGCTATCTGGAAGGACTAAAAGGATGTAGAAATGAACACATAAATAACTTAAGTGGAGAGCTGGGAGTCAGCAAGGGTGAATTTTGAAGTCCTGAGAAGAGTGCAGAAGGGAGGAGCTGCAGGACAGCAGCTCGCTGCCTGCCTTATTTTGGTCAAGCCTTAGTCCAGCATTTGAAGAATTTGATTTTATTTTTTCAGTTGATGTTTTTTCCATGCAATGTTGAGGCTTAAGACAACCCCTCATGCAACCCCAGTAAAACATGACTGAGATCTAGGTGAATCTGTTGTTTACTTAGAAATGAGTTTTTCTAGCGCCCTGTGTGTGATGCCAGTGTTTTTGTCGAAGTCTCATCTCCTGAGCCCCAAACTGCATGATCGGGGTATCGATTAGCCTGCAAATATTTCAAAATGGGACCTGATGTATTTAATAGGCAGTGCTGCCATTACTGCATGGCTTTTCAATTCAGCTGTTAGGAAAATACCACGGTGAAAAACGGTTCAGTGGTCCATCAGGTGCCCTCCCAGCCGTCATCCCTGCCTCCCTGAAGGCAGAGGGACGGCAGTGCTGGCTGCCTGCTGTGTTTGGGGGGGTACAACCAGCTGGTACAACCCCTCCTGTGCTCGCTTGTCGTTGTGTTGTCTTGCACACAGGTTTGCAGGTTGGTGCCGGCTCCTGTTCTCACTGCAGAGGGAGATATTGCACAATCCACCGAGCTACTCCTGGCTGGGTGCTAGGAAAACATTTAAAATGCCCTTTGGTCTGCCTGGTGACAAGCAAAACCTGCCACCAAGCGTGGAGCAGAGCGGTGGTGCCCGCAGGCGCGGTGCTCGGAGGCAGCAGCTCTGGCTGGGGCAAGTTGTGCTCTTTTTGGCACCAAGTCCTGCAGCACCTTCTCCTCTTTGCACCACGGTCATCAGATCTCCAGTATGAGATGTGCTGCCCGTACCTAATTCAGCTACAAAGCTTGTGCTGAACCTGACCTTGCTTTCTCTCTTGGAACTGATGCAAGCCTGCAAATAGGAAAAACACAAACCTGACATCATGGATTATAGATTGCAGCTTTTGCTAAGAGTTAAAAATTAGCAGAAAGTTATATTTAGCCATCTATAAACAGGAATAAAATAAAGCAGGAGGGTTGTTACCAGCTGTTCCACATCACTGGAGTCACGGTCCCCGCTGGTGCGATTCGAGGGGTGAAAAGCCACCTTGGCCATGGGGATGTGGGGATGGCTGCCTCCGGAGGAGGTCGGTTTCTGCCCAGGCCAGCCTGGCCCCATGGGCAGGACCCATGCAGGCAGGGGAAGGAGCCCTTGCCTGTCCACCACCGTCCCTCTCCAACGGGGTCGAGCGAGCACTGCTGAGGAGCCCAGCCCATGGGAACCGTGTTTCCAGCGGTCTTCCCTTCCCAAAGCTGCTGTGCTCCCCCACCCCGCAGCTCAGTCCCCTCCGCTGGGAGCTGGCCCCTGCCCTGCCCTGGCGAGCTGTCCCTCCGGGATGCCTGGCTCTTCCCTCGTCTTTCTGCTGGCCCTGGATACTGCACGTCCCAGAAACAACGCACATTCCCCACTTTGCTAAAAACGGCAAAAGCTGCTTACGGCGTTTAGCGGGCAGGCTGACAGGCTGTTACAGGCTATTTTGGTGCTGCCTGAGGCTGTGTGCAGTGGAGGGACCGCAGCCGCTGTGCCAGGACACTGGCAGCCCTGGTTGATGCCTCTGCTGTAGCCCAGCCGAATCTGCTCCTGCAGCTGGGCAGACCTGGGCTGCTGTGGCCTTTCGTGTCCCCACGGCGCTGCCGGGGAGGCACGAAGACCATCAGCACAGCACATGGTACAGCCATGCCTCCTACAAGTTCACAAGCCCTGATGTTTGCACTGGATTTTCCTACGTGAGCACAGGGAGACGGCTTAGGGCAGACCTGGCAGTGGTGGCTGAGGTGGGCTGTGCAGGCACGGAAAGCCCACATGGTTTACAAGGGTTTATGGAGCTGGGCTGTGCATGAGGGTTCGCTCACACAAAGCAATGGTAGCGCAGGTTGGTTGATGCAGTGGACAGAGCCCCGTGGGTGCATGCTTGGGATGCTGAGCCAGCATTTGGGGATCACCAGAAGGCAGCAGTGAGGAGGGCATGATCCCAATTTGCTTTTTAGCATAAGAAATTGTGTACTGTTTGAAAAAGAAATTTTCTTGTGTAAATTTGTCCCTCCAGTGGACGGAGCTTAGGATGAGGGGAGACCTTATTGCTCTCTACAACTACCTGGAAGGAGGTTGCAGCGAGGTGGGTGTTGGTCTCTTTTCCCAAGTAACAAGCAATAGGACAAGAAGAAATGGCCTTAAGTTGTGCCAAGGGAGGTTTACATTGGATATTAGGAAAAATTTCTTCACCGAAAGAGTTGTCCAGCACTGGAACAGGCTGCCCAGGGAAGTGGTGGAGTCACCATCCCTGGAAGTATTGAAAAGATGGGTAGATGTGGCACTTAGGGACAATGTTTAGTGGTGGAGTTGGCAGTGTTAGGTTTATGGTTGGACTTGATGATCTTAAGGGTCTTTTCCAACTTAAATGATTCTATGGTTCTATGGTTCTAGGGCACGAGCCCTGCTCAGCTGAGTGTGAGGAGCACTGGCCCTCCCCTGGCTGCAGGACCATGGGACGCCCTCTCACGCCTTTGCCTTTGCTGGCTGAATCCAGTCCGCTCCTCGGCAGCAGGGTTACCGATTTTTCGGCCCATTTCACATGGACAAACAGGCTCTTTTCTTGCCTGCAATGGGCAGCTCGGGCAGAACAGCTCCTTGCCAGGTTTGAGAAATGGCGCGATCGCAAATAAAATCCCCTGGCCTCAGGGGATCCTGCTTGGCTGCCGGCGAGGGATCTTGGCGCAGCAGGATTTCCCATGCCGAAAGGGACATTGAGACACATTTGTTAAGGAAACATGGCCCTGCAAATACAGCTCAAAGCTTCTTTTATTCACATTATAGCTGTTCCCAGGGCACTCGTTTCTGCAGCGGCAGTTTGGGGTGCTGCTTGGGCCTCACTGGGCTGTGCCAGGGAAAAACAGGGCCCATACAGGGGGTTATGCACGAGTCCGTCCAGCTCCCCTCTGCTCTCGTGCCAACTTGCAGCTGAGCCAGGCACTGGCTTCTTTTAGCACAGGCTGGGCTTGTTTTGGGGCTCATTCTGGGCTGGGAAGAGGCTGGGAACAGAACAACAACCTCAGTGATCTGGTATGCAGAGCATTCCCCTGTGACACCCCCTGCCAAAATATCCTTCCCAAATTTTGCTCCCAGCAGTGAACGCATCTTTCCGACGAGGCACCTGAGAGCGAACCTCTGCCCGGCTCTACCCTGCAGCTTTGCTCCACAAGCTCAGCTATTAATGAGGTATTTAATGAGATTTCTACTTGCCCATGAAGATGAACCTCTCAGTGCAGGCGAGGAAGGAGAGCCTGCAGCTGACAGTCACACAGCCCTCCCAAAGCCTACTTGCATTCTTCAAAACCGCATTTTGACAATGTAGATACATTATTTATTAGGAGGGCATTGCTGAATAATTCAGGCAGTTTCCTTTGCACACACAAATTTCCCCGTTATCCCAGCCGGCCAGGCTGCTTGGCTGTGGGATTTGGGCAATAGATGCTGTCTGCTGGGTACCACAAGTCTGGCCCAGCACTGCCCAGCTATGGGCATGGGGGGCTGGTTTGTGGTGATGCCCCCAGAAGCCATTGCTCCAGTGGGGAGCAGTGGGAGGGCACACTGGGGTCTCCTTGGGGAGTCTGGGGCAGCCAGCATGGGGGGCAGAGGGGCATGCAGAACCCTGTAACACCAAGTAGTTTGGCAGAGGCTCTGTGCTGGGGCACAGTGCAGGCAGCAAGGGGCCAGGGTTGCTGGGGCTCCTGCTGCTGCTGCTGGGGATTCAGGGTGACCCCCAGCTTTCCCCACCACAGCCAGTTGGGATTTAGGACTCCTTGTAAGGGGGTTTTCTTTCCCTCTCTCTGTCCCTTCTCTCCTTTCATCCCCCATTGCAATCAGGATGGTTGCTCTCCCTGGTGCACACAGCTCCTCCGAATGAGGCCCCAGGCAGGCAGGGGGCAGGCAGGGCTGCTCTTGGCTCCATAAACCACAGGACTCGTCTGCTCCCTTAGAAAGCACTGCCTGGTGACAGCCCAGCGCCATCCACGTGCACGTCCACCCCGCCACTGGGGTGAGAGTCATGAGGTAACGTCCTCCCATTGCACTTTTCTTTGCCCTATGTAAATGCACAAGGATCATTTTTGGCCATAATGGTTTTTCCATTCACTGCGGCATCGATCCAGAGCCACTGGCTCCGGTAACCTCTGCAATGCATTAGCTGACCCTGCATTTGCAGTGTGGTGGATGTGATGGTGGGGCGCTGACCTGCTGGATTTTGGAGCTGTTTTCCCAGTGCAAGACCCTCCTGGGTTGTAATTCAACTCCTGATGAGACCGAGTTGCTGAATTCTCAGCATGTTGATGGTTGGACTGGCTGATCTCAAAGGTCTTTTCCAACCAGAGGATTTGATGATTCTTGGGCCAGGCGACTGGTCCCTGTGTGCCTTGCACAGACTCAGTAACCTTTGCTTCAAAACACCAGTGAGGTGCTGAGGGATGACAGTTTGCTTGTTTCTCTCATCGTTCACAAAATCTAATCGCTTAGAAGCGAGGACATGAGTAACTAAAGACATTATGAGTCTTACATTGCCTATAATATGAAATATCATTGTGAGAAATGCGTGTTTCAACCAGAAACTGTAAACCCAATACAAATCATTGCTGTGTGTTTTTACTTTGGGCCTTTCACAGTAGAAATCATCACAAAGCCCTCCTTGGGAAGCTGTGGAGAACGACAGATCCGCGACACTTTTGGTAGGGCACTTCTTTGTGCTTAGCAGAAGGCTTTTATGGTTGCTGTAGGGCTATTAAAAGACTTATGATGTCTTCAATTATTCATTTTTATAAGTGCTCCTTCTCCTGACTTGAACAGCCAAAACCCACTGTGACTGGTTTTAGCAGTAATGGTTTTTTTCTGGAATCAAATGACTTCGCCTCCGTTGCAGAATTTGCTGAGAGCAGACTGAGGCCCTCAACGTGCTCTCCCTGCAGAGATGCCGAGGAGCTTTGGAGGACTGGATGCGATGTATTCGAAGCGCTGTGGTGAGCAGCCCTGGTTAGAGCCTCCTCCTGCGTGCTTGCACCCAGCCTGGATCAGAGGAAATGCTTCCTTCTGCTGGTTTAAATAAACCTTTACAAATGCAGACTCAAACTTGCAGTGGTTTGTGTCTGTGCCCCTGAGCTGCGATGGGTCACGGCTGGATGCCAGTGACCCTCTGCTCCGGATGGGGCACCGGAGAGACCCTTAGTGCTGCTCATCTGGGCTTGAGACAGCCGAGTATCCGTGCCTGCACGGAAATCCTGCGGGACTGGGCTGCTGAACACAGGCAAAGCAGACATCCTGAGCCCTCCTGCCATGGCACACAGGCAGCCCGCACTGCCTCCATCCTGGTGTGCTGGGCTGAGCCCCTGCTGCCTCAGCACCGGGGGAGTCTCCTCCAGCAAAAGCCATGGAGCCAGACAGGCAGGCGGGAGGAAAAGTGCTTCTATATTAAACCACATTTTCTAGTGCTCCTTTATAGGTTTTTAACGTGATTCGTATGTCCCTGTCTGGCCCATCGCCCACGGCCAGGCGCTCCCCTTCCTCCTGCTCCTTGCTGTAGTGTTTTCCGTGGATTAGGTTCAACTGGATAAATTAATCTCTTTTGTATTTGTAATCCTGTAAGGGTGGTGTCTTTAGCAGAGACTCTTCCTTCTCATTTCTTTGGCGAAGCAAGCACCAGCTCCCCGCTGTGTCGCCTCTCAGATGACACAGAAGTTCTCTGAAAAGCAAAGAGAGAAAACAAAAGGGATCTCAGCTGTTTCTTTTTTCTTCCAGAGAGCTACACATATCCACCTCATGGAAATTCCTCCCAGTACTTTCATTTTTGGCTTTTCATGTGCTTGCATCCTGGAGGCTGTGCCTGTGAAGCACGCTGCTGGCTCCCTGATGGAGATGGGGACATCAGTGTCTCTTTGACAGGAGCAAAGAAGTGAGAAAGGGGATTTTTTCTTCCACACAGCCAAGGAGAAAACAGTAAAGAAATGCAAAGAATCAAAATTCTGAGACGTCACCTGGAGCACGTGGCTGTGTGGCATCGGCCTGCCTCCCAGAAGTGAAGGTTTCCCTTGCCCAAGTGTGCACCAGTGCACGCAGGTGATGCCGGTGCCATTGCCATCCCTGACGGGTTTCTGCTGGCTGCACAGTGGCAATGTTCCGAGACACCACAACCTGTTTGTTTGTTGTCTTCTGGCTTGCTCTCTGCAAATATTTCCATCCATCTGAGCCACAAATGATTGCTTGCAGGTTTGTGATGAGCCTGCAAACGGCAGCGTGTGTTTGCTGGAGATAATCGGGGCGCTCCGGTGCTCAGTGGCCTTGTCATCGCTCACTCTCTCGCTTTTGTTTCTGGGCTTTGTTTGTCTCCCACCTTCCCTTCGGCGTGCGGTGCCTTTTCTGATACCTCTGAAAATCACTGACTTCATGTCTTGGTCATTTCTGTATTTGGTTCTGAAATGCAGGAAAGCTGCATCTCTGCACGTGCTCCTGGGTGATTGCTGTTCACACAGCGCATGTCTTTATGATTCAATTAAAAACGTGGTGTTTCCCCAGCAGCCCCTGCCATGATCCTGGCAAAGCATTTTCTACCTTCATAGCATTTTCCAGTCCACAGGTGCAAAGTATTATAACAGGCTTTCCCTTCGGGACAGCATGCTCAAGCTGCAGTATAATACCTCAAAACACTGAGTGTTTCTAACGCTCTGAAATGGAGAGGAAGAGCAGCCCCGAGGCCATTGCTCTGGCCAAGAATTTCTCCAAGGCTGTGACTACCTGCTTTTTGAAGGGGATAAATACACTTAAATGAACCATGGTGGCTCTCTCCTTCTGTCTCCTCTCAGCAGACCCCACCACCTCATGCAGCACACTCAGGTGCAGGTGTATGGGCCCTGGCTCTCCTGCTTCACACACAGTTACTGAGGAGAAGCTCTGTCGTGGTTTAGGGCTGGGCTGGCC
>NW_010194293.1:0-7049 GCF_000695765.1 Mesitornis unicolor | reverse complement strand
ATCCCTAACGGTCTGTGATTCTGTGAAAATAACACTTGAAGATCCCTGTACTGATTCCTCATTGGTAACTTTATATATACAGGCAAGGTTAATCCAGTTGGACTGGTTTGTGGCTTAGAATTCCATATCTTTATATGAAAAACAAGCCCTCTGCATTTTATTTTGAAAGTGGTAGGGTAGGAAATACAGTTCTAAGGAAAGTGGTAAAAAGCTAAGGAAAAAAATCCTTGTTTAGTGTATGCAGAGAGAGTGCCAAATACACATCAGGAATTTCAACTTTTTAATGTTACCTCTTCTATTTTCAATCATCCTAAGTAGTCTGGCACTGCCTGCCTCTCTGCTATTCTGAAATGTCCCAACACGTACTGGACTGATTACATGAGTCACTGGAGCAGAGTGCCTGTCCTGGGACAAAAGGTAAGTTGTCCTTTACTCAGTTCTGTGTGAATATTCTATAAGTCACAAGTGTGCAAATTTATTTTTAATTAACCAGTTCAAGTACAGCATTTAAAGGTCTCACCTTCTTTGATGATTGAAAGGGGGAAGAGGATACAATTAACTTTATTTAAAAAAGGAAAACCTTCCAGTATGTAAGATGAGTTTTGCTTTCACATGGTTGCAGTAAAGTCTAAAGTAAGAGTGATTTTAAAGCAAGCTCTGCAAGAACGGCTGTTTGCACCCTGAAAGAGGCTGCATGCTCTGTTACTGATGTCAATGCCAATGTGACTGCCCGAGAGCAGTGTGTATTTGGACATGTATTTGAGTGAGAAATGTTTAATAGTGAGGGTTTCACGAATAGGAGATGGAGAGAAATCGAGACCTGGCCAATTCCCACTGTCTGAAATCCCACAGCTTATGTTACAGGCTTTTATTGATCCACAGAAGCAGATGCTGCTTAGAAATACTGCATCTTTTATGGTGGCCCTGTGGTGTTGCAATTCAGAATCGAAAGCAAGTGGTGCTTTGTGTAGTTAACCAGTAAAACTATTTGAACAGTAGAAACCAGAATTCTAATAATAAACTTTGTGCTGCAAGACTTCCAGTCTTTGTAACTTATAGGTAACAAATGCTCACTTGGGATAACTGGGGGAAAACATGGCACTCTCTCTACAACAGAAACAATTCCAGCCCTTACCCAGAGAAGAGCAGGTGAGAAATTGTCACGCAGGAAATGCTGCAGAGGGGGTAGTGCCGATTTTGAAGCCATTGATACAGATTTGAGAGAGAAGTTTGAGACTGCATCTCAGATGAAACTGGGAAGCTGGAGTGTATGCAGAAAGCAACAGGTTGCTAAAAGCTAAGGAGCTACACGTTCCTTCAACTAATAAATATAAAACAGTACAACCTAAATGTTATCTATGTATTTCTCAGCACCTGGGATGCAGAAATGTAATTGGTAATGTGCCTATGACATGCTCATTTTTCTTTAAATATATACCAGAAATGGATGTCGGGGTTTTTTTCTTAAATGAGACTCACACCAGCAAATTTGTTAAAGATGCAGAATCACATTTAGCGTCCTTCATCAGGTCACTTTCACCAATATGCACTTAAAACTTGTGTCACCTGGGGCACAGGGAGATACCCGGGGTCAGCTGTTCTTCTGGGGAGGGTAGAGTTCAGATCAAAGTGAAAATGAACTTATTCTTCACTTGCAATATGGCAACAACGCACTTTTAAGGCTGCAGTTTTAGCTATGAGTATTATGTCCAAAGACCTAGCGTAAAGAGGTGCTGCATCTGAAAAACACGTTGCCACACACACTGCCACGGTGAATAGCTACGGAGTGAAATCTGGAGTAGAAGCGGAGGGGGAAGTCGCTCGTGATGGGTTTAATTCAGAAATACTGTTAAATCTTTCTCTGTCCCAACAACTTGATGAGGATCTCAGTTTCAATTCTGAAGTCTTCCATTTTCCTCTTTCCACAGTTGGTGTCCCTAGCTTCTGTTTTTACTCATCTTTCTTTCATTTGTAATGGCTGTAATGCAATTGCATTTCTAAAAGATGATGTGGCTCTCATTTTCACCTTTTTAAACTTAGTACAAATGTTCTGAATGTTCACATGTTGCATTTATTTGCATTGGGATGCCATTGTCCTGTAAAGTGCAAATTTTAAAAACACAATTGGCAAAAAGATTTGATAGTTTTACAGAAAGATTTGCTATCTTAAACTCAAACTGTTTTCTATTTTCATCTGAATGACTGGGATGCTATCTTTGTAATTCTTCGAGGTCATATTTGTGAAATAAACAATACATGAAAGCTTTCCTGTCATACACACTATATGTAGTCTGGAGTGTTGAGCAAACTTGAGTTCCTGAGTTGCAATATCTATCTACTTACGGTATTTACAATTTTGAATGTGTGCCACTACCAAGATAATAATGCTGTACAATTTTGAATGGTGGTAGTTTCTGTATGGCAGTCCAGCTGAACTATTTTGATGTACTGCTTAATTTTTGAATTTTATTTTTTAAGTTGTATAATTTATTTTCTTGCAAAATAAAAATGTAATATAAAAGACTACTCATTTATTAAGGTATTTTGGTGTCTTCTCCTCCAGAATTTTAAATTGAGTTCAGGTGCTGCTCCTGAAAAATAGGACTATGAAACTTGCCTGATTCCAAGTCCCAAAGTCTGTTATGATCAGAGTACTGAAAACAAAAAAACCCAACAAAATGTAGATACTTACAGTTCCTTTCTTGTTACGATTTTTCAAGTACTTAAAGTTATATGCAGAGTTATTCAGTCTTCCAAATTCTATTTAAAGAGGAGCTGTAATCTTTTCAATTTAAATTTATCAAAGCCTGCCCTGCCAAAAGCCTTTTGTATAAAGGTGGTGTCTCTGTGTAACTTACTGGGGTGTACTTGGATTGCTGAGTGTTTTGGCTGATTTGACTCTGAAATTACTTCTAATGAGCGTCACTAAATGTCGCCCAATTCTTGGCACCCTCAGGTACCTGACCCTGCAGCAAACAGCAGAGCTGTGGGAGCAGCTGATCGCCCCAGAGAGTGCTTTTACTGCAAGGGCTTTTCTCTGCTTGTCCTTGCCTTTTAACGTGAATCTCTCTTTACATTTCAACTCCTTTTTTCTAGGAGTGCACCAGCTAACATCAGTGTTCTGTGCTTTCTGGTACATGCAAAGTTTAGAACTATTGGTATGGAATAAATAACTATTTTTGAGTGACTTTTGAGTGCACATTCTGAAAGTGGCAGTTCTCACAGGCAGAACTCTGATAGCGTGCTGCTATTGTGTTCGAGCTGCTTTTTTCCCTCTGTTAGGACAGCGTCATCTTTCACAGCGATGGTTTTCCAGGTCGAGGTGTTCTCTAGAAATAAGCCATTTATCACAGAAGTTGCTTGACTGAATCAATTCCTACCACTTTAAATTGATCACAGTTCAGGTACAATCACTGACCCAAATACCAAAGGCTTTAAACTGGCTTTGTTCTCCTGATGAACTACTAACTTGGCTGGCTTGCTTGCTCGCGTTGCTTTACGTGTAAACATATTTTTCTAGGTGCAGGCGTGGTGCCTGCATTTCATTGTTTATTCTAGTGATGTAACACCAGTTGGATCCTGTGCTCCCAGTCCTGTACACGATGTGGAGCACCTGTAGGAGGGAGCAGTGGCGGACACACAGGCTGCTGCTTCTGTCTGCTGATCCAGGCCACGGTCAAAGCAAATCTCACCTCCTGAGTCCGGTGGTTTTTAATAGGCCAAAAGACTGAACACTGAAAATCAGAAACTTTGAAATGAGTGCATTATAAATGTTCTTGGTGGGAAGAGAGGCTGAAAGAATTAAAGAAGGGAATGCACTATGGTTTTCTTCCTGCATACTGTGTTAAAGCCAATATCTAATACGTAAATATAGCTCAGGATTCACCATCGATTGCCATCAGTGATTTCTACTACTGAAAACATTAGGGAAATTACCACACCTCCTATGTTTTCTGTAGCAGGTAGTTGGAACTTGCCTCTAGCTGAGGTAAATATGCAGGATTTATTGCACCAGATAGGTACTCTAAATGTCAGTGAGACCCCCGGCCCAGATGCCATTCAGCGATTGCTTCTGAAGGAACAGAGGTGCAAAACAGAGCTGCTGGCTAAGCTGTCACCTATCACTACCACCGGCTTCAGGGCCAGGGGATTTGCAGGTTGTCAGCAGCTTCTGATTGGGTTTCACACCAAATGGTACGAAGGAAACCAAATGCCAAGGAGCTGGGGAAGCTACAGCTTCAGCTGGGAGAGGAGAATTCAAACACAGCTGTGACTGAGCTGTACAAAAGCAGAAAAGTGGAGAGTAAGGCAGAACTATTTTCACAGAGTCCTGTAACATCCACACTAGGGCTACTTGATAAAACCAGCAGATCAATATAAAATGCTAAAAGAAGACTTGTTTCCAGGGGATGCTGGGGATGCAGATTGCAGGTAGCAGTAGGTTCAAAGAGGGTTAGATAAATTCACAGGTAACAAGTTCATAAATGGATAATAAAGGCAAGAATAGCCCCTCTAACTTTCACTGAACAGTGAGGGTGGATGCTGGACAAGTGTGTCCTGGCTCTTTTGCACTGCCTCAGGCAGTGGTTGTAGGGGGTGCTACTCTGCTACAGTCCCTATTGAACTCTCCTTGAATTCTCTTGAATATTACTTATCCTGAAAATACAAATTAACCTGAGGAAAAGGGCTAAAGAGGGAAGGGGGGGCTTGGGAAATTATTATTATTAAAAAGGAAGCAACAGACACGGGATGGGAGGAAGAAGATGCGTGATGATCACAGGACCAGAAATGTCAAATGTGGAGGAGCACCCCAGCCTCCTTGGAAGGGATGCAGATCCCACAGGCAAAGGGGTTTCTTCCCTCTTTCCTCTCCAGCTTTCTCCTGTGATAGTATGAGGCATTGTTTGGCCAGGGAGAGGAGTTGGACTCAATGATCCTTATACTCAGTGATCCTTTCCAACTTGAGGTATTCCATGATCTTGCTGGACACTTGAAGTTGCAGACCAAGTAAGTAATTTTATTAAGGTGCTATGTTGTATCTTCTAAACTCCCACAGAGTTAATGCATTGTTTAAAACTGGTAAGTTACACAATAACCTTGCTTACAATTTAGGCCAGGGCTGTGATGCTCTCTATGTTACCATAGTCGTATTTCAGCAATATCTTAACCAGAAGACCATTAATGACCCACACACCAGTTAACCTGAGAAGGCTCAGGTAATGTTACAGCACAGGCTATGCTGTGTGACGGTGTGGGTGCAGCTTGGCCTTCTGCCCTATCCTGTGCCACACCTGCCCCCCAACCACAGAAAACACTTGCCCAGTTACCTGTAACAAAGGAACCCATAGGAGCTCCCTCCTGCCATAGGCAATTACACCACCTGCATGTTGTCTTTATCTCACAGCCAAGCAGAATGTTCTTGTGTGAACATCCTTTTGTTTGACAGTAGCAGTGATGACCAGAATTACTTTCTCCTCAGAAGATCCTACAAGAACTCTAAAGGCCAAAACTTTGGGGAACCTTTCCACAGCCAGAATCTGTACCACAAGCCGTACCCTGACTGGAGTTGTCTGATGCTGCACAGGTTGGTGTCCCCAGTGTCTGAAGGGAGGTGAGATTATCTGCACTGTCCTCTTAAGAGGCCTATTAATCAGTACGGCTGGGTGTCCAAGTGCCTTTCCATCTGGGATGATACAAACTCTAGTCCTGGGGCATTAGCTGCATCCCAGAAAAAAGGGCCTTGTACTGCAAGAGTAAAGGCTAAATTAACTAAGAACTTTTCCTTTTTTTTGTTCCATATGTTTTTGGTATTTCTGAAAAATATCCTCATCCAACCAAGCTGGATGTCTTTCCTATATGGTACATATACATTTGCACGGTAAAGTCTTCAGTTGGTCCCGAGTCAATATTTGCCTGTTCCTATGTTATCTCTGCTTTGTATTTGAAAACTTTGGCTCTAAATCAAAAGTCTGGACATGTGCAACTCTCAAAACATCAGCTACTGACAGTCAAGGAAGAAAAGAGCACAAATGCTTCCCTCATCTGTGCCAGTCCCAACCAGGCTCTTACTACATGTCTGGAGAATCTCTAGACATAGCTGGAAAGCAAGAAGTGCTTTACTTCTGAGAACAAGATAGACAAGTGAAATCCTCTCTCAAAGGGAAATGAATGAGATGTAGAAAAAAACCCAACAAACTGAGGCAGTTTTGATGAATGCTAGTTTTACAATGTAAAGAGAAAATACTATAAAAAGCAAGTGGATGGTAACAGGTTGTTGAGGTACTCTTGCTTTCCAGATACTATGCTCTTGGGATTTGTTCCAGTTTTTGGTCTGAGGGGAAGGTGCAAGTAACTGCTGCTTTACCTGGCTTGTAGACATCAGCTCCAGGAAATGCAGCCATCAGTCATGGGCTACTGTAACAGCCAGTGTGCTGACTCTCTCAGGAGTTAAAAAAGTGGCACAGGAGAAGGTAGGCAAGACTGAACAGGAACAAATACAGAACTGCTTGTGCTAGACAGTGTGCAGCAGCACAATCCTCAGACTATCCCCTTGTCTTATGAGCCCATTCTTGTGAGAGATAAAGCTCAAGACCGAGAAGGATTACTTTTCCTGGCCTAGTTCTTGCGTGTTCGATAGACGGAGCGGCAAGAGGCACTGCCAGGCAAGTGGACAGCCTTCATCCAGAAACTCAGATTCAGAGGCAGGGAGCATGAGGGCAAGCAAAGGGAGGGGGAAGCAAAGGGCAAGGCAGACCGTGGAACCGGTGCGGGCATCCTGAGGCCAAGCGCCGAGGGGAGGGCGGGGTGCGGGCCGGGCCGAGGGCCAGCGGAGCGCAGCCTCTGCGTGGTTTTCCCTTCCCTGTGGCGGCGAGGACAACGCCGGGATCCGAGTAAGGACAACGCCGGGACCCGAGTCCCGCCCGCAGGCAGCTTCCGCGCCACCTCCATACCGCTCGTTACCAGTTGTTTTCCTGCTGGGCACAGAAACCAGGGTGGCGTGGCCCGGCCCGCTCCCGCGGCTGCCCTCCACAGCCCCCCTTCCCTCTCCT